>NC_045177.1:11282221-11532221 GCF_900700415.2 Clupea harengus
CAGATACTGGGAGCAGCCTGGACTGCCAGGACACCAAACCTGTCCCCAGTGTGAAAAGACATGCAGAGTTCAACCTCCTCTACAGCCTCTTCTGGATGAACAAACAGACATGGTAGAAAACAGCAGACACCTGCACATTGAACACACACCAGACAGAAGGAGCAAACCAGGTGAGGGTTTTATGAGATCTGATAAAGGAGTAGCTTAAAAGACAGGGAACGGGAACCTTTTCAGCTGACAGAGCCATGCAAAAATAGTTTCTTCTTAAAGGAGCTAGAAAAATATATATAAATAATAATTATTATTTTTATTGTTATTATTGTTGTGGCCTCCATTATGAGTGTAAATCACAATAAGATTATGCACACATGCCCCGTGTGCAGCTCTCTCCTCATACGCATATTCATCAGTCCATTGGGGCTGGAAAGATCTGTACCTCTTGTATGTCGTCCTTCCAGCCATTTTAACTTCTCAAACAGTCAAAATAGAAAGCTAAAAAAGATATGACCTAAACATCATCACTTTTTCACAACAGAAATCTAGAAGGTAGAATTAATTTAGAGTCAGTCGTGTAGAGGGAGTGTAGCACCCCGACCTCCAGTATGAGCAAAGTGTGTGAAGATACATCAGTCACACTGACACAGGATAGTATAGGTTATGAGTTACAGCTATAGATTACCCATAGACTTGCACTAATAACAAGAAACACATTTATGTGCTTTTATACACAGTAATTACTTTTGATTTGAACATCAAAGCGTTTGAATAGTGTTTGGTTACAAGAGATGCAGATCAGCCTATACTGTATCAAGATTTGTGCTGTGGTGAGACTGATTTTTAAACTAACCCTAGATTTTTAAACTGGGAAAATGTAATGTTGAATCTAAATGGTTTTATCCATATTTGAAATGTATGTTGTTAATTGTTAAACACATTCTTAAATACACAAAATATAATGTATATATATATATACTGTATAGTTTTTGATTTGAACTAGTTGTATGTTGTTTTTGAATGTCCCTCCTTTTAATGAAACTAAGCAGTACAACATAATTTAAAAACTTTATTCATGTCATTTTAATAAATATATGATTATGATATGTAATTGTCAAACAATTACTTGATTATCATTAGACAAGTTCAAATCAAAATAGATCTAAATCAAATGTTGTTAAAAAGCATTATTAACACTTATATTAGGCCGGTTATTATGATGACTGCTATCACAACTATTTGCTCTTTTCATTTTTGTTCATGTTAAACAGCTGATGAAGTCCTGAGGAGAGTTCTAGAGAAGCATAAATCCAGTCTGAAGAGGAGGTTTGAAAACATATCTGAAGGCATCATCAAACCAGGAGCTGAGACACCCCTCAATAAGATCTACACAGAGCTCTACATCACAGAGGGAGAGAGTGAAGGGGTGAATAAGGACCATGAGGTTTGGCAGGTAGAGTCAGCATCCAGAGCACAAACCACAGAAGATACACCAATCAACTGCAATGACATCTTCAAGCCCTTACCTGGACAGGAGAAGCACATCAGAACTGTGATGACCAAAGGTGTTGCTGGCATTGGAAAAACAGTCTCAGTGCAGAAGTTAATTCTTGATTGGATAGATGGGGTAGCCAATCAGAATGTAGACTTTATCTTTCCCCTCCCTTTCCGTGAGCTGAATTTGGTCAGGGGTGATCAGTATAGTCTTCACAATCTTCTGCTTGACTTCCATCCTGAACTGAAGGAGCTGAAGGATGGTGAAGAATACAAAGACTGTCAGGTTGTGTTCATCTTCGATGGTTTGGATGAGAGTCGATTACCTCTGAATTTCCAACAGAACATATCTGATTTAAAACAAACATCATCAGTGGATGTTCTGATGACAAGCCTCATTCAGGGGAGTCTGCTTCACTCTGCACACATCTGGATAACCTCAAGACCAGCAGCAGTCAGTCAAATTCCTGCTCAGTTCATTGATCAGGTGACAGAAGTACGAGGGTTCAATGACCCACAGAAAGAAGAGTACTTCAGGAAGAGAATCAGTGATGAGAGTCGGGCCAGCCGAATCATCTCACACATTAAGGCATCCAGGAGTCTCCACATCATGTGCCACATTCCAGTCTTCTGTTGGATTGCAGCCACTGTACTTCAGCAGATGCTGGACAACACTAAAGACATTCCCAAAACTCTGACTGAGATGTTCATACACTTCCTGCTTGTCCAGACCAGAAGGAAGGATCAGAAGTATCAAAGTGGAACTGAGACAGATCAAGAGAAACTTCTAAAATCTCAGAAAGAGATTTTACTGAAGCTTGGAGAACTGGCTTTCAAGAATCTAGAGAATGGCAATCTGATGTTTTATGAAGCAGACCTGAAAGAGTGTGGCATTGATATCAGTGAAGCCACAGTGTACTCTGGCATGTGCACTGAAATCTTCAAGGAAGAATCTGTGTTTCACCAGAGGAAGGTCTACTGCTTTGTGCATCTGAGCATCCAGGAGTTTCTTGCAGCTGTGTTTGTGTTTCACTCTTATGTGACTGAGAACCTCGAGGCACTGAAATCCCTCGTCAGGGAATATCCCAGCCCATCTTTTATATCATCTCTTCAATCGGCGCTGGGCTTACAATCTCATCTACATGTGTTACTTAAGAGTGCAGTGGATGAGGCTTTGAAGAGCAGGAATGGACACCTGGATCTTTTCCTTCGATTCCTTATGGGCATCTCTCTGGAGAGAAATCAGAGACTTTTGAAAGGTCTACTGAACAACAAACACAGCACCTCAAAAAGTGTCAATGAAATATGTCAATACATTAAGGAGCTCAACAGGGAAGATCTCTCTCCTCAACGATGCATCAATCTTTTCTATTGCTTATTTGAAATGAATGATCATTCCATGCACGAAGAAATTAAAAAATATCTGGAGTCACCAAAGAACATCAAACAGAAATTGTCTCCTGCTCACTGTTCAGCACTGGCCCACATACTTCTGATGTCTGAGGAGGTGCTGGATGAGTTTGACCTGAAGAAATATAACACATCAGATGAGGGACGCAGGAGACTGCTCCCTGCTGTGAGATGCTGCAGAAAGGCACGGTGAGTTTCTGATGGCTATGGATAAACGTCTTATGAGAAAACAACTTATTTTTTCATTGATATTCTTGAGTGAAAAGTGAAAAGTAAAGGGAACTTGTGGATTATGTCCATTCCACTGCAGGACTGTGCATGACTGATTAATAGTGTTGATATCAGTGATACATACTGCTTACGTACGAGACATGACATAGGAGAGTGAAGGAGTTGGAACAATCAGAATTTAAGGCTCAGAGTTAATAATGATGTACAATATTCAATAATCCAATGCATTTGATATTCATTTGTAATTGTTGCTTTTATTTGGAATTAGGCTAAAATGTAAGACCTCTGGTTGTATATTCTGTTAGAGGAAATTACCTGAGGGAGGTGTGAAAGTGGTCTCAGTTGCTCACAGCTGGATCCCTTAACCCATTGTCCCTGTATAGCAAATGGTTCGGAGCCTTCCCGTCTCCAAGATAATAATCTGATATATATTCATGAAGGGATGAGACTATTGGGGGACACCCCTTATACTCAGAGGACATAAGAACTGAAATGTTACAATGGCTGATTAGAAGATTTTTAGGTGAAGCTCTTTGAGTGAAAACTCTGTCTCTCTCCCTTGATGCGCAGGTCTCCAACAACTCTTTTGGTCATACAAAAATTACCATCAAGAGTAATATTCCATTTTCACTGCAGCATTGGTTGCTAACTTGGCATTAAATGACACTTTACATTATTACATCACATCAAGTTTGACCTTTAGTATTTACGTCTGCCCTTTGATAACAGTACAGTCAAAGGTTTCACACATAGAGTGGTTACTGGTCAGGACTGATATGTGGATTACTTGGAATTGATCTACTGATCAAGTTATGTCCAAGTGAGCCATTGTCTCTCAGTGAAAAAGTGGTAACTATCAGTGGAGGAAACATAGTGCTTCTTGCATTTATATGTATGTTTGTATGTCTGCGTGTGTGTTTGAGTGTGTGTGTGTCTCAGCTATGTATCGAAATCCAAATATGCTAATGAGGAAAGTAAAAATAATGCGATGGAAGCAAATACCTAAAGTTGCTCATTATTATTCGATCAATAAAAGTCAGCTGATTGACATCTGTGCTTCAGCCAGTATATTTATTCAAATTGATTCATCTTAGGGAAAACTCAGCACCACTTCAACTGGAATTTTAGTTGCCTCCACCCTTTCATTATATTGATTTGAGTAATATTTTGTCACAATATTTTGCAGACTTGCTGAATGTACACTTACATATAAGTCCTTTGGAGTTGTTGCTACTCTTCTACAGTCACCAAACTTGCTGACAGAGCTGGACCTGAGTAACAATGACCTGGGAGATTCTGGAGTTCAGCTTCTCTCTAACGGACTGTCTAGTCCCCACTGCAAACTGCAGACATTAAGGTTGGTCTTATACAGCTTTATGTATGTTTTTATCAGTGGTGGCTCCTGAAAACAATTCTATGATAATGATTAAGGCGGCCCATTCAGTAGGTACATTAAGCAAGACAACTGTATCAATTTGTTGTTAGCTGAATAACTCATACAGTAATACCTTTTCTTCCACTAGTTCATTCATATTTTAATCATGTGTTTTATTATTTTTGATATACATCTATCTTTCAGTAATGGCTGTCTTTAAAGGCACTGTACAATAAAGTCATTAAGGTTCTGAAGAGGTATTGTGCTAGAAGGGAGCTTTTTCAGTTTAACTTGGAGAATTAGTGTGAGAATTAAGTAGTGTGTACCATTTCACTGGATATTTTCATCTCTGTCTCCATTTTACATCCATCCCTGAATAGTTTTTAGATTATATCCAATTTTACAGCAATCTCTCTCTTTCTCTCTCTCTCTCTCTCTCTCTCTCTCTCTCTCTCTCTTAGGCTCTCTGATTGTCTCATCTCAGAGAAGGCTTGTATTAGTCTGGCTTCAGCTCTGTCTTCAAACCCCTCCCACCTCAAAGAGCTCGATCTGAGCTACAATCATCCCGGGGAATCAGGACTAAAGCTGTTATCTGCTAGACTGAAAGATCCTTTCTGTAAACTGGAGATTCTTAAGTAAGTGTAGAAAGAAATCCCAATGTTGTATTTTTTCTGCATTATTTGTGTGAGATCAAATCAGTTCCTTCATACCAAGTGTAGTGGTGTATTTTCATAGTTGCATTTAAATAAAAAATGGATCCTGCATCTAGTAACTATAAACTATTTAAATAAAAACAATTGCAGATATTTTCTGTTTCAGAATATTATATGTTGTGACTGTGTTTCTGTTCCAGAACTGACCATGCTTCTGTCAGCAGAGCACGACCACGTTTGCTGAGATGTAAGTCTTAATGGTTAATTCAGTAACTGTATTAGACAGCTCAACTGGTAAATGGAACCTTGCACATTTGGACACTTTTCAGAACTGTACTTTTACTTTTTGCTTTTACTTCGCTGCATTTGCCATAATGCCATCTCTACTGTCAAGTTATCTGGTGACATTTGTGTCAGCTTCTGCCCAAACTTGAAAAAGGTATTGGACAACCACAGGGTGTATTGCACAACTCAGATAGCACATTCTTTAGTGTTTTTTTAATTTAAGTTAGGTTTGTAGATGTTATTGTTATAATTGCTATGTTATAATTGCTAGAAGGTTCTGTTGTCAGTCCAAGGAATCCATAGCCTGGGTGCCAGGCGAACTTAGCCCCGCCCACAACATTTGAGGTCGGGAAGTTCGGTCTGGCATTGCTCCGTTAGGGAGAAACTATGCCCGAACCAGAGCTGTTCGTACCAATCAAATTGTCGGGGCGGGCTTTATACTATGATGGACCGATGATCAACAGTAACGTAATCCACCATGTCACCAAAGAGCGCTTGGGTTGAATTTGTTTTCAACCAACATGGCTGCCGCTGGAGAGCTGATTGGCTGATTGGTTGTAGGTCTATCCAATTGAGCGAATAGGCATTTTTTTCCCTGGTTCGGTTGAAACACGCCCCGTAATCACAGCCCAATGGAGCAGTATCAGACTCATATTCTGACTAGAATTCTGAGTATGACAACGTCAGGCTAGGGAATCCAGGAAAAAAGCCAGCAGATAAAACTACGTTTTCAGTATTCCATAGTTTGTGACCAATGACCTTAAGGCTCAACCACACTTGGCTTTAAAATTAGACCAAGGTCAAAAATAATAAAAGCTCCTCGGAGGACAGTATGCATCCGAATGCGTTATTTGGGAAGGCATAGATCATTTGATGTACATAGATATTTCTTCTACCCGAAGTAGTTAGTTTGCTGAAAAAAAATCAGCTCTATGACTTCACCTCATTGCATCAGCTACTATGTTTCCTCAGATCAATCCATATCATCATATACCACAAGATAAAAATGCCCATTCTGTTTGCAACATATGGAGCTGTTTTCACTAACTAGTCGTTTCATTTACTACACATTATTGAAAAGAGTTTAATATAACCTATAGTCGCCCCACAAATTTGGAAATGAATATGAGTGTATAATGGCGTAATGCATAACCATATGCATCTCAAACAGACAGTGTCTGCCCAGGCCCCCCCAGTATGGCTAAAACACTGTTCATAAAACTTAGTTTAGTTAAAGGTACATTGTGTAGTTTTGATTGCCATCTAGTGGCGAGGTTCCTAAATTGCAACCAGCTGAATACCCTTCCCTTTACAAGCGTGTGCGAGTACCTATGGTGGCCGTGCAATGCCATAAAAACATGAAAAGCCTGATCTCAAACCAGTGTTTTGGTTTGTTCATTCTGGGCTACTGTAGAAACATGGTGAAGTAACATGGCAGACTCCGTGGGAGAGGACCTGCTCCCTATATAGATAAGTAGTCCTCATTCTAAGCTAACAAAAACACAACGGTTCGTTATAGGTAATTATACACTAATGAAATCCTAACTATGAATGCTACAGTCCCTTGCATAAGTTTTCATAAGTTTTTCATAAGTTTTACCCTTTTATTGCTTTTATAAATCAATCATGGTCAATATAAGTTGAAATACAAAAAAGCCCTCTTTAATGTCAAAGTGAACATTACTAAACTATGAATAGGGATGGGTATCGTTTGGGTTTTTTCCGATACCGGTGCCTAACCTATTCTTTTAAAACGATACCGGTGCCTAAATGGTGCCTGAACCGATACTTTTTTTTTTTTAAATAGCACAAAACGACGATTGACGACATTAAAGAAAGGCTGTTTTATTGCCTTCAAATTGAACAATATATTAACTGTTTAAGGTATACTATAAATATAAATAAATACAAAACACTTGGCTTCATACTACAGCTTCAAACCTTTTAACTTCAAACTATGAGCAATATATTATAAATAAATACAAAACACACACACACTCTGTACACACACTACAGCTTCAAACTTTAGAAATTCTTTTGCAGAAATATGAGCATATTTGCCTTCGGCTTCCGACCGTTTACCTTTCGCCATTTTCTCTGTTAAATTGATGGCTAGCTCCGTTTGTGCTTGCTCTGTGAAATGCTTCCTGCTCTTCGCTGTCAAGATTGTTGCTATGTAATCACGCGTGAGCGACACAGGCCAAAGTTTACATTGATGGGGCAGTTTTATATGTGCCCTACAAAATCTTCATACAGATCGTACTCAGACAGAAATACGCCACTAACGTTACTGCTCGTTAGCTATCGCTAGTTCTGTACTGTTTTGGAACCAGCCTCCGTGTTTCATGTTGCAGCCTGAAATAATTCCTGTTTATAAGACAACATTTTACGTAAGTTTTGTTCATTTAGCTACATGATTTGTTGCTGTTATTTATTTCAATCGGCTCAGGCACCGAAACGAAGCACCGAAATCTGCGTTGCATTTCGGTCCGGATAGGGACCGCTTGTATTGGAACCGGTGCCATATTGGAACCGGTTCTCGGTACCCAACCCTAACTATGAATGCTATATACATTTCTACTAATAGATCCCCTAAGTACTCCACACTGCACATTTAACCAATATTTAGTCTTCTTTACTTTATATGTAGTATTATCATCAATGCATATTATGTTTAAATATTATAATAATACATTTACCTCTATTTTGTCTTTTTTACTTATTACAAATAGTAAGTAGACTAATATGTTCAGGCAAACGTCATTTAAAATAATCTGTAGTTCATTTGTGTACTGAGTACTATGTACAGAGAGTTTTTTTAATACTCAGTTGAAAAGATAAATACTGTATGATGACATAGCCCGACACTGATTAATTATGAACAGCCACTTAAAAAAACAAATCTGCTGGTTTAGTTCATCGTTTTTGCATCAAACCTAAATTGAGCTGTTAACCTAAATTAACGAGTTTGTCAGGGCAACTTTTCATGTTAAACTAGTTGACGTATGACAGATCAGATGAGATTCTTGTTGTTAAAGCTCTGCGAGTTTTTGTCCTAGAGACATAAAAAGAACACCCACAGCAACCTTGAACCCTTTACTTTTAAAATACAGTTCGAAAATAAAATATAAATAAGCACTTTGTAAGGAGAATAGAGCTGATCTCTTGCACATTTCAGTCTGTGAGTGAGGTTTCTGCTCCTAAGGACCCACCCATTAGTAAATGACAGCTATTCATATGATAAGTAATGGTGATTCAGTGATCTCTATTGGGCCATGGTGTGGCAAGAAAACATGTGGGGGTCCATTCCAGGGCCATTACGTAATGGCCATTGTCTTTCTGAGGTGTCCCAGGTAACTCATCAATATGCATTTGTAGGGACACACATTTTGGAGAGGCACAGGTCAATCTGCTATTATAAATATGTAGTAGTGAAACCACACACACTTTCTGAATGCTAAACTCACATATATATAGCCAACACCTATGTTTACAAGGTTCAGAGTTCAAAAGTCTCGGTCCGAAATCTTTACAATGTTTTTTTGTACAAATTCTGAGCAGCTCTGAATGAAGGTTTTCGTAAGGGTGATTTTACATTTGATTTAAATACAATTTTATTTTACTACATTCCTTTTACGCTCATGTTATTATTGCTGAGGTCTTCTAAAAAAATTATCATATATACCACTTGTGCATCAATACTTTTAGTTAGGGGAAATATACAAAAACATCAAGGCATGTGAGACTTCCTAAAAAAGTAAAACAGGCCTGGGCCTCTTAAGGGTTAACTGAAGGCCCCGATCACAGAAAACAATGAACTTTTATACAGTATTTGTCACACTAACAGTTACACTGTTAATACATCTCTTCTCTGAATAAAGAATGATTTAAACTCTAATGATGATGATTGGTTAAGACATTTTTCAGGTCATTCCTCTCATTTCTACAACTCCCCTTGGTCACTTCACTTCTCACAAATCATCTGCTGACCATGAGCGGCTTGTCCATGAGGGCGATTGGGGCGACGCGCTGCCTAGGGTAAAAGGAAAAAAAAAAGAAAAAAAAACCTCCTGATTTATAAACGCAATATCCTTGTAAGTCGCGTAAATTACATGTACATTTAAATGTAATAATTTTTTTTCTGTCAGATTCTACCACTAGACCGTCTGATCTGCCTCTGTATGTCATTGTCGAATCAGGTAACAGTCGTTCAGTCAGTCTAAAGTCGTGCTTCAAATGGCCCCGCCCCTTCTGGGGCGATTTGGGGCGAAATGAAAATCGCCCCAGACCTCTCCCATTGACTCCCATTTTTCACAAAACAGAGCTCTCAATGCGTTCTCTATGGCTTCCGGGAGGGCTCGCCCCTCCATGTCGTGTCATAAGTAGGGGACATAAAAGCCTATACGAACGTCGTACAGCTTCGACGGAGGCATATTCTGTCAAGATGGCTGCCTTGTTCAGTGCAATAACTCGATTCGCTCTTTGACAGAAACTCCATTTTAGGCGACGTACTAATGAAGATAAATTGACAAGATAACAATTAGGACTTCCTAGATCAAATGTATCCATTCAACAGGTTTCTACAAAGGGAGGTAAATCCTACATCCAAGAATTGGAACAAAAGAAGATTGCGGTCGTGAAATAGCTAACGCGGTCTGTATTTCATATACCACTGTCACTTTTCATAGGTTTCACAGTGTGTTTCACAGTTCGCTTCTTGCACTAACACTGAATAATTTATGTGATGACTTATTTTGCTTTTGTAAGCCAATACTTTCAAGATCAGTCAATAAATATGATTGGTTTTGACTTATGTTACCTCTTCTTTATGATGTCACTGGACATATCATGTGTCCTGTTAAGCTATGTTACATCATACAACATTTGAGACACGTGGATAATGAAAAAGTGGGATAATTTAATGTGGAGCCACATCATGTTTGCTTATGAAGGCTCCTGGATGCAACTTTCTTCCATAGCTTTCCACCTGTAACTTGCTACTCTAGCTATGTAGCAAGAGGGGACATATTACTGTTGTGTACTGCCAATAGTGGACAAAAAGGTATTGCTGTATGAGTTAATCAGCTAACTTAATGTACCTACTGAATGGGTCGCCTTAATCATTATCAAAAAAAATTGCCCCCCCTGAGAATTTTTTCAGGAGCCGCCACTGCTGCTGACACCTCTATATATGTGGACTGGGGGAAATGCAAGGCTGATATCAAATGTCATGAGAAACCACCACTTTCAAGCACGCCTTCCCATCAGAACAGGGAGAGAAAGATTGCTTGTTATGAAGTTTATACTTTTCCCATATAGTGAATACATATGTTTTGTGTTTGACAAGACATCCAGTGCAAGAGGTCATGTCTAAGGGCCCATCCACACGGAACCTGGATTGCCTGAATCTGGAAATAAATGTTGTCGGATCTGCCTTCCGTCTACACGAACCCGGCGGATTGGGTCCCTGAATCCGCAACCTTTTGAATCCGGTCTCCAAGATTCCAACCCGCCAGCGGATCCGTGTTCGTGTGAACGCCCGATCCGCACATTTTCTACCCCGATGACGTAATTGCCCCACGTCAGCGCCCCACGCCTCGCAACCTCAGCCTGAACCCTTATTAACCCCGCTGCGTCACTTCATAACAGCAACAACATGAACTAAATCGATGTTGTTAAGAAGGGATGACATTAACAAGCCACATTTTTATCTACCACTGTTTAATCTATTTGCATCGGACCATTGTTCAAAACCGGTTTTTAAAAGTGTCAGCAATAGCCTATATGAGCAAATCTGACGTGAAAAGATCTTTATTATAGATGGAAGTTTCAAAGCGGTAACTTAACTCAAATGAGGGTTATGGTCAAGTGCGCGATTCTAACTAGTCCTGTTTGAGTGCTGTGGTAACAGTGATTTCAGGTGGTAGAAAAGTCGTTCAGCAATCGAAAGACTCGCCTTCTGTCTTCTGTGACTTTATGCACATGCACCATGACGTCTTTACAGCTGATTCAAGCACTCCGCTTCGCTCCAGTGTTTCTGTATAAAAAAAATCCGGATTCAGGCAATCCAGGTTCCGTGTGGCCTTAAACTAAGTCTCCAACCCCTATGCTTGCTGATGTTTTAACACCCTTCTCACTGGCTACCCCTTGTGTGTGTATATGTGTTGTGTGTGTGGTGTGTTTGGATTGTGAGGTAGTGTGTGTGTGTAATGCTGTGCTGTGTTTGGAATGTCTAGCATTGTATGTGTATGTGTGTGTATTGGTGGACTGTCTTTGGAATGTAGTGTGTCTGTGTGTATTGTTGGGTTAGGAATGTGTAGTTCAGTGTGTGTGTGTGGGTGTGATTAAGTGTATTGTGTAAGGAGTATGTCATTGTGTGTGTGTGTGTCTGTGATTGTGTGTATTGGTGTGTATTGTGTTTGGAATGTGTAGTAGTGTGTCTGTTTGTGCTGTGTTTGGAATTTACTGTGTGTGTGTGTGTGTGTGTGTGTGTGTGTTGGTGCGCTGTGTTTGGAATATGTAGTTGTTTGTTTGTGTGTGTGTGTGTGTGTGTGTGTGTGATAGTCAGCAGCAGCTGTCACTCCCCATATTCTGATGATGTTGTTCTCTCCTCTCTCCTCTCCTCTTGTCTGCAGATGCCTGTGAGCTCACACTGGACTCAAACACAACAAACAGACATCTCTCTCTCTCGAAGGGGAACAGAAAGGTGACACTTGTGAATTTGGAGCAGCTGCATCTTCACCAGACAGAGAGATTTGAAAAGTGGCCTCAGGTTTTGTGTAGAGAGGGTCTGTCTGGACGCTGCTACTGGGAGGTTGAGAGGAATGGGGCTCGTTGGAGAGGGACTCGTATATCTGTGGCGTATAAAAGCATCAAGAGGAAAGGGGAGGGTCATGACAGTGCACTGGGATATAATGACAAGTCCTGGAGTCTGGAGTGCTTTCATCACAGGTACTGTGCCTGGCACAATAATAAACACACTGACATACCTGCCCCCTCCTCCCGCTCCAGAAGAGTAGGAGTGTACCTGGACTGGCCGGCTGGCACTCTGTCCTTCTACAACGTCTCCTTTGGCACACTCACCCACCTGCACACGTTCCACTCCACATTCACTGAGCCCCTCTATCCTGGGTTTTGGGTTTATTGCTCAGTGTCCCTGTGCCATATCACATGACCTCCCAATGCTACAGGAACACAGGAGTCACCCACTCCAATTCATACACATGTGTGATGCTATGGGAATAGTGATATGTGTATTCTGTTTATACACCACTGCTTTGATGATACTATGTATATCCGTTGTATATTTTGTGCATTTTCTGAATTGAAGATATGGGTTATAGGGATTGTTCAGTCTCCTTAAGCTTTAGTTATTTGCTGCATTTTTTTCATAAGATGGTCTGTATGTGTATTAGGCATAGTTATTGTGTAATTTAAGCCAAAACAAAAGTGAATGAATTTTTCCATGTGTCAATTTGAAACACATAACTGACTTGGCCATTACATTCATTGCAGTAGTATAATAAGTAAGGTTACATTTCCACACAATGAATCACTGTAGCATGCAGGTAGATGAGTGAGGGCAGATGTGAGTTTGTCTCCAGAGTGACTCTTCAGGCAGGTGTTGGAATGAAATGTGTTAATTTCACGTTTAGATGGAAAGCTGCTCCTGTGCTCTGTGGCTTCTCACAGATCATCTGCATCCGTTCAGAGTGATGTCAGACATGTTTCTCTTCAGACATGACCTTGGAGAAAATACATCTCTCATACAAGCTGTTATCATTTCTGTTTTATTATGAAAGACTGATTGTATGTTTTTTGTCCTTGTATGCAGCAAAGAATGTGTTGGCAGTCATTTTGATTAACTTTTTGTGAAATCAACATTCTCTCTACTCTCTCTATTAGATAAAGTGTAATGTGAGGAGCAATTAAAATGAATCTAAATAAACAACACAAATTTCTTCAGACACAAACTACATGAGGGCATGACATTCATTTTCAAATAGAGAAAAAGAAAAACATGATGATTATAGAGATGCTGCAGGTAATTATCCAGCAATCTGACTGTTTGGGTACATTTACAAATAAAGTTTTACACAAACAACAAAGAAAACAGTGTTCATTCTACAATCTTAAACGCAGTCATTATCATAATCATGATTGTTATACTTCACCAATTCTCTCCCACTCTCTCCAAACTTCACAAAGAATAAACTATTTCTGTGTGTGTGTAAGTAAATGTATAAGGGGGTGTGTGTGTGTGATAGGCCACATAATGCTATTAAGCCAGGCTTCTCTGTCTGGGTTTGATCCTCAGGTACAATTGTGAGAATGAAAGAGTGAGCTCCATTATAAGCAGTGATACTGTAACACAGTAATATCTTCACATTGACATCTACAAGAATAGATACAAATACTCAACAGCAATCACACACACACACACCGACAGACAGAGTGACCCCCAGCAGGTTTCGGGGATGTAGCCCTCCATGTCCCCACAGCCGGCCCACCACCACTGCGTCTCCTCCTGGTCCTCCCTGCACAGGACGGTCATGCAGTCCCCCTCCCTGAAGGACAGCTCGTCCTCAGCCTCCACCTCATAGTCCCACAGGCCATACACCACCCCTCTGTTCATGATGCCCATCTTCTCCTGAGCACCTGTAACACACACATACACACACACACACACACACACACACACACACACACACACACACACACACACACACACACACACACACACACATTAATACACACAGGCCATACACCACCCCTCTGTTCATGATACCCATCTTCTCCTGAACACCTGTAAAACACATACAAACACACACACACACCTGTAAAACACACACGCACACACATCAAGACACACAGGCCACAGCAGCAGCAACTCCTCCTCTCTCTGTCTGTGGGAGGGTTTAATAAGGGGCATCTGTGTCCCTCCACTCCCCTGCCTCTGCAGTCACTGCTGTTGATCCTCCTGGGATGGGGGCATGTAGTGTCTACTCACAGGGGCATCAACACCTCTGTGTATCTGCTGTACACCTGCCATGCCTTGGTCCTTGCAGGGATGGGGCAGTGGACAGGGGCATCTACACACCCCTGCCATGTCTTCTGAGGGGGCAGATACTGATGACTCTTATTCTCTGAGAGAAAGGAACCCCCTTTTCTTTATGGCTAACAACACCAACACCTCCACTCTCTCCGTCTGAGGGAAGAGTTAGTTCATATTAGTATCTGTGTGTGTCTGTCTGCAGCTGCTGCTGCTGCTGATCCTCACAGGATGTGGGGCAGGGGTAGCATCTACTGCCAGTGGTCAGTCTTGATCCCTGCAGGGAAGGGTGTGTAGTGGGTGTAGCACCTGCATCTCACTGCCATGTGATCTGAGGGGGCAGATAGGGGGCACTTTAGAGTCACTCAGACAGAGAGAGAATAGGTTTGTGTGTGTGCTGCTGACACCCCTAAAGTAAGGAGGCTGCAAACACTTTTCATCTTATCTTACTTGATTCTATGGAGAGAGATTTTAAAAAGAAAGAGATAAGCGGTGATGAAAAAGTGATTCATATTCATAACAAGATCAGCAATTTTGCCTGTGGTACTATTACTGACTGAACAGTAATTAATTCATTAACTAATTCATGATTTAATGTCAGCCCACATTAAATGTATTTCCTCAATATAGATTTCGACATGTAGGCTATGGAATAGTAACTCCTATGCATTTCCCATCAAGACTTAACATCCTCCTAATGAAAATAATAACATTAAAAAGTTATGGTTCCCAGTCCAATCTCACCCTGAAAAAAGAGAGATGAGAAATACGTTTAAAAGAGGCAGCCCCTACCAACTGATGAAGAGAGACTCTGTATGAGGCTTTATCTGAGGATGGCAAAGACAAAAGTCTAGCAAAGAGAAATCTAATTGGCTGTTAAAAGATTGTTAAAATACTCATTGATTTTCCCCACAGAAATATTGATGAATAAAGAAAGAATGTTCATGAATAAACATGCACATACATCACACATGCATGAAACTAAATGCGAATGGAAGAAAAACAGGGTTAGAAATGCAGTAGCGGCGTGTCTGTAACGGGACCGAGCAGTGTCACCAAAACTCAGAGTTTAACAGCAAGTTCTTTGTATTTTAATAATGTTTTCAAAAACTAAATCAAACTAAATACTGAAGAGGGGGAAAATATAACAAAATTCTAAAATATGGAAAAAATGAGCAACTGCAATTAGTTGACAAATCTGTTAGCCTCTCCAAAGCCAGAGGACACATTTCAGCAATTTGAATCCCACTAGACATTGTTGGAGAAGACATACAAGGAAACATCTACACAGGTGATCAGCACCGTTTACGAACAGAGGGGTACACTTAGCAATCAATAAACACACACATGACAGGACAGACTCTGATACAAAAACACAATATAATGCAGGGTATAATCACCATGTTCCAGCACTAAACATTCTGACTATTAATTTCTGCGGCAAAATAAGAAGACAAAAGGCAGACGACGCTTGATCAGGGCAACCTCCGCCATCCCCACTGCCACAACCACAATGAACCTGGCCAATTACGCCTGGAACCAAATACATATTCCAGTCTCTGGACAGCACCCTTTTACTGCCGGACCGATGCACGCAGATATGGAAAACATCAACAAGTTGCCGATAACTTTTTATGCTACATACATCATCTTGTAGTAAGTTGGTTGTAGTAAGTTGGTAAGCAACTTATTGTACAAAATATTTTTTTTTATAGCATAACAAAATAGTCTGTCGTCTTTCCAGTATGTCTGTGTGTGAACATGTTGCAATGTGTTGGCATTTTAGTGTCCGTGTGTGGTTAGCAGTTTGCAATGGGGGCGAACTTGTGCATTTCACAACCAGTACAGGTGGAATATATCTTAGGTGGCTATACAGATCTCGGGGTAACTCCATTTACTCGTTTTGGTATTAAATTTGTGGAAATGGAAAAAAAAACTGTCAGGCATATAAAGGAATGCTCAAAATAGAAGCTTATAGACCTGTTGGCTAGAATCTTATGGTCTCTTAGATTTTAAAGTAGACTAGGCTTCACGGACACTAACTTAGTGCTTTGTGACAGCGTGACTGTGTTTCTGATCTGATTGGTGTGAAGACAACACCCTTCTCCTCCCACTTGCAATTTACTGTATGTTCTCATGGAAGCACGAGTGTGTGTGCGTGTGTGTGTGTGTGTGTGTGTGTGTGTGTGTGAGTGTGTGTGTGTGTGTGACGATGATTCAAGGCAGAGACTCAGATGGAGACTTCAAACAAGTTTTTCTAAACAGAAGTCCAAAGTACGAGTCCAAAGGAAGAATCCAAAAAAACAGAAACAGGTCAGAACAGGTCAGGTTAGTCAAACAGGTAAACTATCCACATACTTGAATCCAAAAGACAAACAGGCAATGTGAGAAGGATCTTAGATCAAGAACGGCAAATGCAGTAATACGGCTCTGTGGAGTGTACTACTAGACAACAGTACCTCACAGTGAGACAGATGAGGTCAGTGAGGTCTTTCAAAAGCCCTAGACTAATTGGGGAACAGTCTATAAGCGTTAATAATCAGTCTTTAAAAAGCCCACGGTTAATTGGGGAACAGTCTATAAGTGATGATATTCAGTCTTTAAAAAGCCCACAACTGATTGGTGTTGATGTCCAGGTGAGGCCGGGCAGGACTGGAGTGGGCTTGGCTGAGAGGGCTGTTTAGGCTGATGAGGTGATACAGTGAGAGGGACGGAGGGATGAATGTGAGGTGGGGAAATACAGCACACTAGAAAATACTCTACTGTCACAGAGTGGGATTGAACAACTTGGGCCCATTCTTTAATGTTATTCAGCAAAAATAAAAAATCTAATGGGTAGGTGTGGTGTGCGTGTGTGTTCTGAGATCAGTGATGATGTGTGTGTGCCTGTAGGAGTTCATCTGATGACACTAGAGGTGTGAGGTGAGAGACAGACTCCAGATCAGCCTGTAGGAGTTAATCTGATGACACTAGAGGTGAGAGATGAGAGACAGACTCCAGATCAGCCTGTAGGAGTTAATCTGATGATACTAGAGGTGAGAGACTGACTCCAGATCAGCCTGTAGGAGTTCATCTGATGATACTAGAGGTGAGAGACTGACTCCAGATCAGCCTGTAGGAGTTAATCTGATGACACTAGAGGTGAGAGATGAGAGACAGACTCCAGATCAGCCTGGGTGACATTCACTCTCTGATGGCCTTTTCAGACAGTGATCAATGGTGCCTGTGTGGATTGCTCGGTTTGGTGTTACTGTGAGTGTCAACATGTAATAAATGAACACCCTGAACAATGTCTGCACCCTGAGCTGACAAAGAATACCAAAATGTGCAGTCCTGAACACTGACAGCACCTAAACCATGTTACTGTTTCTTTAAGGAAATGAATTCAAGGCTGAAGGAGGAAACTGGAAACTGTGTTATAACGGCTTGTACAGAAGTTCACTCTGAAAAAGTTAACAGCCAGTACGGGTAGAACATGTCTTCCGTGGCTACACTGATCTCAAGGTAAGTGCATTTACTTGTTTTGTTGTTATATTGAAATAGATATGGGTATATATTTTACATTTGAATCAATAATTGATAAAATATAAGCTGGTGGCTTATAGACCTGTTGGCTAGAGGATTGTCGAGGTAGATTATTGTACACAGAATCTGATGGTCCCATACTGTATCAAATTTGTCCTCATATTTCAGTGACTCTAAACATGGTGTCTGGAATCTGTAAGAAATTACAGAAGTAGAGAAGAGGTTTATCCTGTGGTCACAGAGACCCTTACCCTTAGTGCTTTTTACAGCCCTTGGAAAAAAGCCATCTTTGGTACAGTAGGCAGCTAAAGTACAAAATGAAACTGGTACACGACTAACTAAGACTGTGGAAAGAATGAACAAGATTAAAACCTTTATCTTTATATTTTTAATACATGGAAAATGGCAAGAAAACATAGAAATCGACACCAGGATCATTAAAATCCATCAAGTACATGCATTTCTAAGAGCAAAACCATTTTCGGCAGACGCATTCGGCGTCCATCTTGAAAAATGGCCACCATCTTGGATTTTTGAATGGCATGTCAGGCAGATTTGCTAAGTAAACCCTTGGGAACCACCATGCCAAATTGCACAATTTCTGTGAAAAATAGCTGTTATCTGCCCCACTAAAAGTCTGTTTTTAAAAAAGAATCCTTCATTTGATATTTTCTTTTTTTCCATTAATGACACAGTGGGCCCTTATATCATTGGGCCTTGTGACTGGCAACATGCAAAGTACGCTGTTCATGACCTAAAGTTTAATAAACTTGGCAAAGTTAACGGCTGGAGCCGTTCTGGTAGACTAAGGTTTAAAGGTCAGTCAAATCAGGCAAACGATTCCTTCAAACCCTGACATAATCCATGTGTAGTGCGGATAGAACTCTGTGTATTACCATCTAATCTTTTTATGTTTGTATTTGTATGAATGTCCAGAGAGTTAAATATTAATCTACACTCTTTGCAATTTTTCATGGATGTCCATTTTTCTTTATAATAATGTCTTGATTGATGTTTCAAAACCTCCTGGCCATTTTGCATTAGTGTTAAACATCATAATACAGTCCAACAAGTAGGCTATGAAACAGTACTGAACAATTGTTGAAACCTAAGATATTGCTTTAAACATTGTTGCATTTCGAAGTAGTTTATGCCAAGGTCTGACAATGTCCTTCGCTTTAAAAGACAAGTCACATGTCTGATGTAGCTGTTCGCCTGTGTTTGTGAGTATCCTTGTTATTTCTACAACACAGTTTTCAAAGCACTACATTTTATGTGTTTTCATGGGTTGAACTTGAAGCAAAATAGATTACAGAAGAGGTTCAATTTATTTAATACATGGACGTCCATTTTTCCTCATAATAATGTCTTAATGCTTGCAGGTGCAATATGCCAAATATTTGTCAACATGGTGGTGTTTTAATCCAAAAGCATGTAGACATACCATAATAATGTAATTCTACAGGAGTGGAGAATTGTAAGAATAATGAAGTACCAAGTCTTTACAAATAATAATATAATATAATTATATAATATAAAGGGAAGACTGTGAGTTATGCCTCAGGGATTCCATTTTGACCGTAAACTTAGACTGTTTTGAAGTTTCGATCACAGTTTTTCTCGATTGCTTACACACAATTTTGACTGCTTTGTTTTGTTTTTCATTTCACTCACACAATTAGCACAACCACACACCCAATGAGCAAAACACCTCAGATCCATTGCAAAATGAAACACTCTTGTCAAAACTTTACACTCATTTAACAAAACCATATTTTGTTACCATATGAAACACACACGTTGCATATGACTGAATTCTGTTTGTACCACTTACACACTGCTGTTATAAACCTAAAACACTTTTAGCAATTCTACTTCTCAGTGATTAGAGTAGTGTAAGTGAAGTACACAGAGAAAGTGCAAATATACAATACATTCAACAAACACTACACAAGACCAATGCTGCAGACTGATGCAAATATTATTTAATTCTCTCCATATACTCAAATCAGTCAACATGGAGAATCACAACAAAACATGTCCCAGTTTTCATGCTACTTCAGTAGTGTGCATAACACTGTAAGCTCAGCAAATATCAGACAAACGTAAAATTATGTTTCCAGTACAGGTTACAATTCCATTACAGTTTTTTACGACTGGATAAACACTAAAATCAAAAGTATTTCACAATTATCAAAACCTTCACTCAAGGAGCAAAACAACGGCTCAGATTTGCACCACTATAAGCACATGTCAACATCACACTTTTTGCGAAACAAAACACACAAGTGATTTGCAAAACACTAAACACACTTTTATGCTTTAGACACAGACGTATATCAAGATGTCACTTCCTTGCAATTCCAAAGCACTGCAAGTCAAATTACCACACTTTGTGGCAATTAGTTGAACACAGCCATCAAGTGTTATGCAGTTATGAAAACTGAGACAAGTTTAGTTGTTTTTGTTGTGATTCTCCATGTTTGACTGATTTGTGTATATGGAGAGAATTAAATAATATTTTCATCAGTCTGCAGCATTGGTCTTGTGTAGTGTTTGGTGAATTTATTGAATATTTGCACTTTTTCTGTGTACTTCACTTACACTACTCTAATCACTGAGAAGTAGAATTGCTAAAAGTGTTTTAGGTTTATAACAGCTGTGTGTAAGTGGTACAAACAGAATTCAGTCATATGCAACGTGTGTGTTTCATATGGTAACAAAATATGGTTTTGTTAAATTAGTGTATAGTTTTTACAAGAGTGTTTCATTTTGCAATGGATCTGAGGTGTTTTGCTCATTGGGTGTGTGGTTGTGCTAATTGTGTGAGTGAAATGAAAAACAAAACAAAGCAGTCAAAATTGTGTTTAAGCAATCAAGAAAAACTGTAAAAAAAGATCAGAAAAAAAACTGAAAATACAGTACAAATAAAGTTGTTTCATTTTACCCTGATGTCTTTTTAGGATGTGTGCCAGTATTGACTGAGAGACCTGATGGACATTACTGTATTGAAAATGGCATGGTCACCGATAATGTTGGCTTGAATTTCTCTGAGCCTGAAAGCATTATTTGCCAAAACCATGTTTACAGTATGATCTCTCGATCTTGTTCTTGCGTGAATATGGGCCCCCGTCCTCCTTTCAAGTTTATTTGATAAATTTGGATTTCTTCTTCTTTGAGCACGTTTTCCTCCTGCTTCAGGTCTTCCTCTTCCTCTACCTCCACCTCCACCTCGACCTCGGCCTCTGGCATGGCCTCCGCCTCTTCCTCCTTCTCCTCCTCTGTGGATTCCCCCTTTCACCCTCACTCTTCTTCTTCTGACTCCTTCCATTTTGGTTGAAGACAGATTAACTCATCTGCTGCATTTCTATAGTGCTTAAACCTGTTTGGTGTGTCTACAATTAAGCAATCATGTGTTTGCGCACCTGATGGCTGTGTTTAACTAATTGCCACAAAGTGTGGTAATTTGACTTGCAGTGCTTTGGAATTGCAAGGAAGTGACATCTTGATATACGTCTGTGTCTAAAGCATAAAAGTGTGTTTAGTGTTTTGCAAATCACTTGTGTGTATTGTTTCGCAAAAAGTGTGATGTTCACATGTGCTTATAGTGGTGCAAGTCTGAGCCGTTGTTTTGCTCCTTGAGTGAAGGTTTTGATAATTGTGTAATACTTTTGATTTTAGTGTTTATCCAGTCGTAAAAAACTGTAAGAATGAGATGAATTCTATGGTTGAAAAACAATGCAACAGCGACACCTGCTGGCCATTTTGCATTTACGTTAAACATCATAAAAAAATCCAACAAGTAGGCCATGAAACAATAGTTTGTCCATGCTGAACAATGGTTGAAGATAAATGTAACTTGCAAGTGTATCCAAGTGGAAGGAAAACCTTATTATTTACCAAAACATTCATTTAGGCTTATAGGGGTTATTGATGAAAATAGGACCAGGAATCACCCCGGCATTTCTCTGTGTAGGCCTTTGCTGAAGTCAGTTATTTGTAAACAGTTAGACCTACTTATTCGAATTCCATTTTAAAAAGAGGAGAGTAGCATAGAGTATAAAATAATATTTCAAGTACATTAACAAAATATTTCTATGGATTATACAGGGTTATAATGTCATTGCTATATTTAAACTGATGTTTCATTATTTGTTTTCTGCTGTTCTGGCTTAGTGAGACAACTGAAATGAATCAAGACGTAGAGGAGGCTGCAGGTCACTGTAAGACACTCAGACCAGAGTCTACACTACACAGCTATGTGACCATGAAGAATGACCAGGACATGGATGATCCTGGAAACATGAACAGCACATCAACACAGACCAATGCAGGGTGAGTACAGAAAGCATGAATTCACTCACTCCAACACAAACCTGCTCAAAGACACACTCATGTACACACGCACACACACACACACACACCCATCAGAATGCTTGATTTAGAGAGCTGATAGTAAGCATATTTGGCTTGGTAGCTGGCTGTGGGTCTGAGATGCCTATAGCAGAGATGACAGGAGAGCGATGCCTGCTGACATTTATTCGTTTTTGCAAAAGAAATGTGAAACTTCTCTTCTTCTTCACTTATGTTATGATACGTTAGAGTTATGTGTATCATAGCATGAGTGAAGAAGAAGAGAAGGTTCACATTTCTTGTATGATTGGTGTGTGTGTGTGTTTATGGTATGGGTGGGAATATCAGGTTACAAGTCACAATCCAATACTTTCACTCTAACCGTTAGAGTGAAAGAATTGGATTGTGACTTGTAACCTGTTATTCCCACCCATACCATAAACACACACACACATACGTACACACACCAATCATCATCACCACACATCAATCAACATAGACTAATTTCTCTGTGGAATGATTGGATGGGTTCACACTTAATGTTATATAAAAATATCTGCACCAATACAGAAATAATCTCTCTCTCTCTCTCTCTCTCTCTCTCTCTCTCTCTCTCTTTCTCACTCACAAACACACACACACACACACACACACATGAACATTGACAGACAGACAGACACACACACACACTATTAGGATTGGTAAGATAAGATAAAAAGCTTTGTGTGTCTCTGTGTGTGTGTGTGTGTGTGTGTAAGAGAGAGAGAGGTAGAGAGAGAGAGATTCATTTTGTGTGTGTGTGAGTGAGTGAGTGAGTCACAGAGTCACATACTGCATTGGTGCAGATATTGTTATACAGTGCCCTCCACAATTATTGGCACCCCTAATGAATATGAGCAAAACAGGCTATGAAGAAATATGTCTTTTCTGTTTATCCTCTTGGTCTTTCACTCAAAATATTTACAAAAATCTTACCTTTTCATTGAAGTAAAATTATTGAAAGAAAAATAAATAGTTGACATTAAATAAATATATTTCTCCAAAACATGTGTGCCACAATTATTGGCACCCCTTAATGTAATGTTTTGTGCAGCCTCCCTTTGCCAAGATAACAGCTCTGAGTCTTCTCCTATAATGCGTGATGAGGTTGGTGAACACATGGAACGGGATCTGAGACTATTCCTACATGCAGTATCACTCCAGATCTTTCAGATTCTGAGGTCAATGTTTGTAGACTCGGCTTCAGCTCATCCCACAGATTTTCTATAGGGTTTAGGTCGGGGGACTGTGATGGCCATGGCAAAACCTTTATTCTGCAGTCGGCAAAACATTTTAGTGTTGATTTTGAGGTGTGCTTCGGATCATTGTCCTGCTGGAAGGTCCAACCACGGCCCATTTTAAGCTTACTAGAGAGGGCTGTTAGGTTTTCATTTAATATCTGCTTGTATTTGATGGAGTCCATGATACCATGTATCCTAACAATATGTCCAGGGCCTTTGGAAGAAAAACAGCCCCACAACATCAAAGATCCGCCACCATACTTCACATTGGGTATGAGGTGCTTTTCTGTATGGCTATCTTTCTGTCTACGCCAAACCCACCTTTGATGTTTGTTGCCAAAAAGCTTCATTTTGGTCACATCTGACCATATCATTCGGTCCCATTGAAAGTCTGACTTACATTTGGAAAACTGTAGGCGCTTTAGTTTGTTGTTGATTGAAAATAGAGGCTTTTTTCTGGCAACCCTCCAAAACAACTTGTGGTGATGTAGGTGGTATCTTATGGTAGTTTTGGAGACTTTCTGATCCCAAGACTCAACTAACCTCTACAATTCTCCAGCTGTGATCCTTGGAGATTCTTTTGCCAGTCGAACCATCCTCCTCACGGTGCGTGGGGTCAACGTACAGACACGTCCTCTTCCAGGCTGATTCTTAACATCTCCTGTCGCTTTAACTTAATTATTTCCATGATAGTAGAAATGGGTATTTTCAACTGTTTAGAGATTTTCTTGTGTCCATTTCTTGATTTGTGCAGCTTAACAACTTTTCGTCGCACATTGTCACTGTGTTCTTGGGTCTTTCCCATAGTGATGAATGACTAATGGAATTTGGCCTGTATCACCTCATATTTGTACGCCAGTGGAACAGGAAGTCATGGTTGACCTCTTAAGAGTTCCTTATCAAACAGGTGAACTTAAAAAAGTAAAACATGACTGCAAATATACTTCAGTTAGACTTTAATTATAAGATTTTTCTAGAGGTGCCAATAATTGTGGCACACATGTTTTGCGGAAAAATATTTATTTAATCTCAACAGTTTTTCTTTCAATAATTTTACTTCAATGAACAGGTAAGACTTTTTTGAATATTTTGAGTGAAAGACCAAGAGGATAAACAGCAAAGACTTTTTTATAGCCTGTTTTGCTCATATTCACTAGGGGTGCCAATAATTGTGGAGGGCACTGTATAACCTCATTCCACAGATAAATTAGTCTGTATTGATTGGTTTCTTGTGTCTCCTTGTGTTTGTAGACGACACACACACAGACCTTCATCTCCAGCGCCCAGCTGTGTGTCTATGAAGAGTGACCGGTCCCTTCCTCTACCTCCTAACTTCAGCAGTGAACCAGTTCCATCAGGTCTAAAGTGAGTAGATTTTATATAAGTTATTCAGAAATGTCAGTGTTGTCACATGCAATTCTACAGACAAAAACACATACACACACACTGTTATGAAAGACGATTGGTAAGATAAAATAAAAAAAAAGATTATACAGATATATGTATATATACAGTATATATCCTACTACTTTAGGTTTGAGAAGACTGCATGGTAATTTCTCTCTCTCTCACACACAGACACACACACAAACACACAAACACACACACACACACACACACACACACTTCAATGCTATTTGTCGTGGCAAGACCAAATACCTTTTGGCTAATACTATTTTTCTGTAAAGAACTATCAAAAAAGAGTTTGTCTGTTATAGAGAGGGTGTGTGTGAGTGTGAGTGTGAGTGTGGGTGAGAGTGAGAGTGAGAGTGAGAGTGAGAGTGAGAGAGATTCATTCTGATATCGCAGATATTGTTATATAACATTAAGTGTGATACAGGATACAAAAGTTAAAGGCTGAAGCTTTCCATCCGTAACGAAGCAAAGGTATAACCTAAACACTGTAATGGAAAACATGTAGAGGTTTGTCTGTTATAGTGTGTGTGTGTGTGTGTGTGTGTGTTTCAGTCTTTCATTCTGCATTGGTGCAGATACTGTTATATAACATTAAGTGTGATACAGGATACAAAAGTTAAAGGCTGAAGCTTACCAACCGTAACGAAGCAAAGGTATAACCTAAACACTGTAATGAAAAACATGTAGAGGTTTGTCTGTTATAGAGAGAGAGAGTGTGTGTGTGTGTGTGTGTGTGTGTGTGTTAGTGTGAGTGTGATAGAGAGAGATTCATTCTTATATTGCAGATATTGTTATATATAACATTAAGCTTGAACACATTCATTCATTCCACAGAAAAATTTGTCTATATTGATTGGTTTCTTGTGTCTCCTTGTGTTTGTAGACGACACACACACAGACCTTCATCTCCAGCGCCCAGCTGTGTGTCTATGAAGAGTGACCGGTCCCTTCCTCTACCTCCTAACTTCAGCAGTGAACCAGTTCCATCAATTCTAAAGTGAGTAGATTTCATATAAGTTATTCAGAAATGTCAGTGTTGTCACATGCAATTCTACAGACAAACACACAAACACACACACACATACACACACACTGTTATGACAGACGATTGGTAAGATAAGATAAAAAAAGCTTCCCATACGTAACAAAGCAAAGGTATAACCTCAATTCCATAATGGAAAACATGTAGAGGTGTATCTGTTATAGAGAGGGTGTGTGTGTGTGTGTGTGTGTGTGTGTGTGTGTGTGTGTGTGTGTGTGTGTGTGTGTGTGTGTGTGTGTGTGTGTGTGAGAGAGAGAGAGAGAGAGAGAGAGAGAGAGAGAGAGAGAGAGAGAGAGAGAGAGAGATTCATTCTGCATTGGTGCTGATATTGTTATATAACATTAAGTGTGAACACATTCATTCATTCCACAGAGAAATTACTATGTTCATTGGTTTCTTGTGTATAATTTAATCCACCCACTTTGGGTAGCGGGCCCCATCATGTCTAAAGTGAGTTATCAGCCTTTAGGTTTTGGAAGAGATTCAAACTTCTCCATCATGTAAGAATATACAGTGCTGCTTGAAAGTATGTAAACCCCTTGAGCAGTTTAGAGTTTTCTGTTGTTTTACCATGATTTTTCTATTTTATCATCACCAGTTTTCCATATATGAAATGTCAGGTTTATGTTTATCAATTGTATGTACTGAGGGAATTGTGTGGGTAGCCAAAAAACTACATGAAACATGGAATTAGTGTATGTGCAAAAGTAAGTGAACCCCCAGCTGCATTGGTAAAGTCAAGTAGGTAACAGATTCGGTGAAACACATTTGGGTGCTTAATTAGTCAATTCATCAAATGAGACATCCTTAGGAAAAGGGTTGGGCAACACAGATTAAAAGAGAGAGGAAACCAACCAAACTACTGTAGTGCCAAGGTGTACCCTGTAGTGGAATGTCAGGCCACTAGGGTGCGCTTGACCATTGAGTAATGACTGATGTACCAGGCTGGATATAGTTAATAAAGTATGTGTGCTGCTGAAGAATACACGCCATCGTTGCTGTCTGGTCTAACAGAGCTAGTTCACATCATACCATTGTACATGGTGTCAGAAGATGGTGATGATAATGTGAGTAAAACAAAAGTGCAATTGGAACTGTCAAGAAGACGTTAGAATTTTCCTGCAGTGGTGGTTTAGCAAGTTGCTAAGCAAGAGAACTAGCTGCTAGCTAGTTGACTTGTCCTCATAAGAAAAGGAGAGGGATATCGTCAGATTCATAGGTCAGAATGGACCAGATATTTTCGATACCGCCCCCGGCAAGCTTAAATTTTGATGAGCCAAACAGTTGGACGCAATGGCTACGGCGCTTCGAGCGATTTAGGATAGCTTCTGGACTAGCAGAAAAGACTGAGGAGTACCAGGTCAACTCGCTACTATACATTATGGGGGAGAAGAGTGACAAAGTTTTGTATACGCTGACATTGAGTGACGCTCAGAGAAAGAAATATGACGATGTGTGCAAAGCCCTGAGTGAGAATTTCATTGGCAAACACAATGTCATTTATGAGAGAGCCACATTTAATAGCAGATATCAACAGCCAGGTGAAACAGCGGAAAGTTTTATCACTGATGTTCACAAGCTCGCGGAGCATTGTCAATATGGCGTTCTGCTGGAAGAAATGATAAGAGATAGGATCGTAGTTGGAATCAGAGATGCCAAACTGTCAGAGAAATTGCAATTAGATCCTAATCTCACATTGGCTAAAACAAAAACACAAGTCAGACAAAATGAAGAAGTAAAGAAACAACAGCCTCTGATTAGACAAAAGACTGAAATTAAGGAAGCAAATGTGGATACAATGTCTACACGAAAACCAGGGAAATTTCAGATGTTGGCGCAAACACAGAAAAATCACACAGAAAATTGTAAAAGATGCGGGAAAAGCCCTCAGCACTCATGGAAACAATGTCCAGCTAGAGAGGCAGACTGTAGAAGATGCAATAGGAAAGGCCATTTCGCGGTGGTGTGTCGATCAGGACAGCGAGTGGAGGCTATTGAAGAAAGTCAGGAAACGGCAGAATTTCAAGTTAGATACAGGAGCGGCAGTCACCGCCATACCAGAATTCGTGTACTCAAGTGCCAGAGATGGTGAACTGCAAAAAGCACAGCGATTGATATATGGCCCCAATAACCAACCATTGACGGTACAGGGCACATTTAATGTTTGTCTTAAAAAGGGCAAACAGAAAACAGAGCAGGAAATATTTGTAGTCCAGGATCTAGTGATGCCACTGCTAGGTCTCCCTGCTATTCAGAGTCTACCGCTGCTCCAGCAGGTGGCAACAGTCCAAGCCATGGGAAACAAATTTAAGACCATGTTCCCAAAGGTTTTCTTAGGCTTAGGGAAGCTACAAGGTAGCTATAAGATTGAGTTAGCAGACGGTGCAATGCCATATGCCCTATCAGCTCCTAGACGTGTAGCATTACCCCTCATGGATAAAGTGAAGTCAGAGCTCCATAGAATGGAAACTATGGGCGTCATCCGAGAACCAAGAGCCGACCGAGTGGTGAGCGGGGATAGTGGTTGTCCCGAAGCCTAACAGAAACATCAGGATCTGTGTAGATCTAACGAGGCGCAATGAAATTGTGGATGAAACTCTAGCAAAGGTAGATGGAGCCGTAGTTTTCTCAAAACTGGATGCCACTTCAGGATTTTGGCAAATACCCTTGAGCGCTTAACAACATTCATCACTCCTTTTGGGAGGTATTGTTTCAGGAGACTACCATTCGGAATCTCTTCAGCTCCGGAACATTTCCAGCTGAGAATCTCCCAGATCGTTGCAGGCACACCAGGAACACTGTGCCATGCTGATGACATATTAATGTTCGGCAGGGATGAAACTGAGCATGACAACAGGCTGTGTGAGGTCCTCAGGAAGTTTGAGAGTGCAGGGATGACCCTGAATGAAAAATGTGAGTTTGGGGTGAAACAAGTGAAATTCCTGGGACATAAAATCAGTGCTCAGGGGATTGGGGCTGATCCAGACAAAATTAAAGCAATTCTGAACATGCCCGCACCACAAAACATTGAAGGCGTGAGGCGCTTCATGGGTATGGTGAATTATGTCGGCAAGTTTTCACCTCATCTGCCCACTCTCACAAAACCCCTAAGAGACTTGCTTAAGAATGACTGTACATGGACGTGGGACATTCAACAAAAGAAGAAGAGCTGAGTTCACCAACTGTCTTAGCTCAGTACAGTTCAAAGCGAGAAACACTTGTCTCAGCAGATGCATCGTCTTATGGCCTGGAAGGAGTGTTAATGCAGAGACAGTCAGATGGAGAATTCAGACCAGTGGTGTACATATCCAGAAGTCTAACTCTCACAGAAGCTCGATATGCACAAATTGAGAAGGAGGCCCTTGCTCTGACCTGGGCGTGTGAGCGACTGAGTGCCTACCTCCTGGGATTAGACTTTATCGTACGTACAGACCACAAGCCTCTCATCTCATTGCTAGGCACCCGTCTGCTGGATGATTTGCCTCCACGTATTCTCAGATTCAGATTGAGAATGATGAGATTCACATACAAGATCATTCATGTGCCAGGAAAACAGCTTGTGCTAGCTGACGCATTGTCACGAGCACCCCTTGGACCTGAAAACAGCACAGAATGTGACAACCTGGAAAGAGAGTGCCAAGTCTACATTGACCACGTCATGGAACATATACCTGCAACAAAAACAAAATTGGAACAGATCAAAAACATACAGAACAGAGATGGTACAATGACACAACTCAGAGCATACACAGACAGAGGGTGGCCCGTGCAGAGGAAAGCAGTTCCTGAGCTTCTGCTACCGTATTGGCCATACAGAGCAGACATACATGTGGCTGATGGGATCCTCCTGAAGGGAGAACGAATCGTCATCCCAGCGCCGATGCACAGAGAGATGCTCGAGAGAATACACCATGGCCATCAGGGCATAACAAAATGCTTTGCCAGAGCACAATCCATGTGGTGGCCAGGGTTATCAAGAGACATCAGAAAGCTGGTGGAAAGATGTGAGGTATGCTGCCAATACTCCGCTTACCACACAGAGCCACTAAACAACACCGTTACCAGCTAGACCATGGCAGAGGTTAGCTGCAGACATCTTTCAGTGGGGGAGAGGACACTACCTGGTAGTGATTGACTATTTCTCCAGGTACATTGAAGTAGCCAATCTGCCGACCCTCACAACTGCAACCACAGTGGAGAGACTGAAAGTCATCTTTGCCAGATTTGGCATCCCTGAGGTATTAATGACGGACAATGGGCCGCAGTTCGCCTCACCTGAGTTCTTAGCATTTGCCCAAGAATATGATTTTGAACATGTCACTAGTAGCCCCAGATACCCGCAGAGCAACGGGGAGGCGGAGAGAGTGGTCCGAACCGTGAAGCAGATACTGAGTAAGAATCAAGATCATCAGAAAGCTCTATTAGCCTACAGAACAACCCCATTAGCTCACGGTGTCTCACCTGCAGAACTTCTGATGGGACGGAAATTGAAATCTACAGTTCCAGTCCCGCCACAAACTCTCAAGCCAAAGTGGCCAGATCTCGTTTTCAGAAGAAAAGACACAAAGCTGAAAGAGAATCAAAAGGAAGCGTATGGAGCAAGACACAGAGCAAAAGAGTTGCCGATACTTGAACCAGGCCAGAGGGTATGGATCAGGATGGCAAGACCACTGGAACAGTCCAAGAACCGGCATCATCTCCAAGATCATACAATGTGGAGACGGAGCTGGGAACGCTGAGAAGAATCCGGGCTCAGCTGACTGTTCTTCCAGAACCTGGCCAGCCGCAGGTCTAATGTGACTGTGACCAGATACGGGAGAGTCTCCCGCCCACCTGAAAGACTGGACTGGTAACACACACACAACATTGTAGCTTAGTAGGCCTGCTGTGAAAAAGGGCAGAATAAACCCCTGTAGCACAGTCGGAAGGTTTTGGTAGTCTACGCTTTCCTTCAAGTTTAGGAAAAGAAAAACACTAAAGAATGTTATACACATGTTGTTCATGTTTGATGGAAATGCACTAATCTAAATGTTTGGTTTGTTCTGTGGACAGGTTATTGAGAGTTAAATGAAGTGTTAACAGTAATATGGTTAATGACTAAAAGGGGGGGATGTAGTGGAATGTCAGGCCACTAGGGTGCGCTTGACCATTGAGTAATGACTGATGTACCAGGCTGGATATAGTTAATAAAGTATGTGTGCTGCTGAAGAATACACGCCGTCGTTGCTGTCTGGTCTAACAGAGCTAGTTCACATCATACCATTGTACATACCCACACAGATCAACAATGCCGAAAAATCATGGTAAAACAACAGAAAACTCTAAACTGCTCAAGGGGTTCACACTCAAGCAGCACTGTATATATACAGAGAAGTTATATAGATTATATATATATATATGCAGTGGGGAAAATAAGTATTTGAACCCCTGCCGATTTCGCAAGTTTGGCCACTTGCAAAGAAATGTGTGATCTATAATTGTAATGGTAGGTGTATTTTAACAGTGAGAAGTAAAATATCAACAAACAAATCCAGAAAACTGCATTTTATAACATTTATGACTTTATATTGTATTTGATGCAGAAAATAAGTATTTGAACCCCCAAGCAAACAGCAAGAATTCTGGCTCCCAATGACCAGTTATGTGCCCAACAAGGTACACCTGATCTCAACTGGTGACGTGTATAAAAGAAACCTGTCCAAAGAATCATACTTCACACCTTCAACCTCACCACCATGGGCAAGACCAAAGAGTTGACCAAGGACGTCAGAGATAAGATTGTAGACCTGCACAAGGCTGGAATGGGTTACAAAACCATCGACAAGCAGCTTGGTGAGAAGCAGACAACTATTGGTGCGATTATTCGTAAATGCAAGCAACACCAAACAACTGTCAATCGCTCTAGGTCTGGGGCTCCATGCAAGATATCCCCTCGTGCGGTATCGGTGATCATCCGAAAGGTGCAGAATAACCCCAGAACTACACAGGGGGAGCTTGTGAATGATCTCAAGGCAGCTGGGACCACAGTCACCAAGAAAACCATTGGCAACACACTACGCCGTAATGGTTTGAAGTACTGCAGCACTCGCAAGGTCCCCCTGCTCAAGGAAGCACATGTACAGGGCCGTCTGAAGTTTGCCAATATATATAAATCTTTATTTCAGACGCCAAGTTCCATATAAAATAACAGACATACAACTATAAAAAAGAGAGAAAAACAAGAAGATTCATAATACAGTTCATTAAAAAGTATGAAGACTTTTGTGCCAATGTCTTCTTAATGTCGAAGTAAATCGATAGCAGCTCTTTAGAGGGTTGACCAGAGCCTCTACTATACAGTTCTCAGATTTGTCCAGTCGACACATGAAACCATACATCAATTGTCTCAAGAGCGCCTCAAAGGTTGGTACGTGCTTAGACACAAACAACTGACTAGCACTATGCCACCTAGGCACATGAAGCAGCAATCTAAAAGCATCATTGTAAGCTACTTTCAGTCTCTGTATACTCCTTTTCCTGTATTTAGACCACAACTGAGCAGTGTACAATGGTGTTATGTAGGTTCTAAACAGAGAACATTTAACTGAGTCTGAGCACATAGAAAACTTCCTTAATAACATATTGGCCTGAGAATATATTTTACAGCGCTGTCGATATACATCTTTGTCATCTGTCCAATCATCAGAAATGACATGGCCCAGATATTTTATTTCCTCACAAACACCAAGGGGACTGCCAGATAAATAAAAGGTAGGGAAGGTTAATTTCCTGTCCTGATTACTTCTGACTATCATTATGTGGCTTTTCTTTGCATTATATTTTATATCATGATCTATGCCATATTGAGAGCACACCCTCAGCATCTGTTGCAGCCCAGCACTATATGGGCTGAGTAACACCAAATCATCTGCGTACATCAGATGATTGACAATAGATTCACCTACAAGACAGCCTGTATTTGTCTTATTCAGCTGGCTTGATAAGTCGTCCATATAAACATTAAACAAAAAGGGAGATAAAATTCCTCCTTGTCGAACTCCGTTACCAACATAGAAAGGAGCTGATACAACATTGTCCCATTTAACATGAAAAGTTTGACTGGCATACCAGAACACCAAAATCCTCACAAGAGGTTTAGGGACCCCTCTCGCTAGCAGCTTCATAAACATTGTTTCATGACAAATTCTATCGAAAGCTTTGGAAGCATCAATGAAGCATAAACATACAGATGTATTAAGACTTGTGTACCTAGAGACAATCTCCTTCAGAGCATAGATACAGAGATCAGTACCATGTTTTATTTTAAACCCAAACTGATTGAACAATGAACACTTGAATGATTCTAAGGAGGATTGGGAGACAGGATGTGGTCAGATGAGACCAAAATCAAGCTCGTTGGCATCAACTCGACTTGCCGCGTTTGGAGGGGGAAGAATGCTGAATATGACCCCAAGAACACCATACCCACCGTCAAGCATGGAGGTGGAAACTTTATGCTTTAGGGCTGTTTCTCTGCCAAGGGTACAGGATGACTCCACTGCATCGAGGGACTATGGATGGGGCTATGTAACGTGGAAAATTGGGCTTGAACCTCATTCCCTCATTCCCTCCCATTGAAAACACAACCTTAAGGATTTGGAGAGGATCTGCAAGCGGAGTGGACCAAAATCCCTCTTGAGATATGTGTAAACCTGGTGACCAACTACAAGAAAAGTCTGACGTCTGTAATTGCCAACAAGGGTTATTCCACCAAGTACTAAGTCAATTTTTGCTAGGGGTTCAAATACTTATTTTCTGCATCAAATGCAAATTAAGTCATAAATGTTATAAAATGCAGTTTTCTGGATTTTTTTGTTGATATTCTGTTTCTCACTGTTAAAATACACATACTATTACAATTATAGATCACACATTTCTTTGCAAGTGGCCAAACTTGCGAAATCGGCAGGGGTTCAAATACTTATTTTCCCCACTGTATATACAGTATATATATATATACAGTGTGTGTGATTCCCTAGACTTTTGGGATGTAATTAACTTGCGCTGGAACCAGCAACTCTGATGTTAAAGAAGTGAAAAATGGCTCCTACTACTCTCTCTCTCTCTCTCTCTCTCTCTCTCTCTCTCTCTCTCTCTCTCTCTCTCTCTCTCTCTCTCTCTCTCTCTCTCTCTCTCTCTCTCTCTCTCTCTCTCTCTCTCTCTCTCTCTCTCACACACACACACACACACACACACACACACACACACACACACACACACACACACATCAATGCTATTTGTCGTGGCAAGACCAAATACCTTTTGGCTAACACTATTTTTCTGTAAAGAACTATCAAAAAAGATGGGGGGAATTTGGTCATCATTTGATCATCAGTACACAGGGTTACTGGTCTTCCTTGATGATCGCAACCACTCTTTCTAGAAGTGGTCGGATTCCCTACAGGAGATTCCTCTTTTCCTCTGCTGTCACATCCACATCGGTGATGATTTTGATAGAGTTTGGCAACTTGAAGTGTAACTATATTCACATTGAGTCAGCTGATCACTACTCTTGTCTTGTTGTCCCAGCTCATCCTAATTTGTATGTACCTAAGGCAAGCCATGGAGATAGACATTCCAAAGAAAGTCTTCTGTTCTTCAGGGGCGGGGTTCCGTGACTGTCCTGGTGCCTGGAGGTCACACTAATTGGTGTAAACTGACATATTATGAAACAATTCACTGTCTATGTATTTATCAAAGTAGTGAAATGTATTCCAGTCGGCTCTTATGTTGGCATCCTCGTGAGGGTGATAATGAATTTCCTCCACCATGGGTGAAAATCTAAATTTCTTCATCAATCACATATTAAGTCTGCTTCATGTCTCTGCAGTGAATTGAGGTCTGATCTGACCCAGGATCAGTCCAGGTGTGGAGTATGTGAGAGGGTACCGAGGGACCCAGTCATCACCACCTGTGGACACAGTTTCTGCAGGCAGTGCATCAGCAGCTACTGGGAGCAGCCTGGACTGCCAGGACACCAAACCTGTCCCCAGTGTGGAAAGACATGCAGAGTTCAACCTCCTCTACAGCCTCTTCTGGATGAACACACAGACATGGTAGAAAGCAGCAGACACCTGCACACTGAACACACACCAGACAGATGGAGCAAACCAGGTGAGGGTTTCCTGATGTTTATACTTTTATGAGATCTGATAAAGGAGTAGATAGGACATAAGACAGGAGTCAGGGACCTTTTCAGCTGTCAGAGGCATACACAAATAGTGATATATCTATATATAATTATTATTATTGTTGTGGCCTCCATTATGAGTGTAAACCTCAAGACGATTATCCACACATGCCCCGTCTCAGTAGCTGATAAGACAGGGGGTCGGGAACCTTTTCACACACACACACACACACACACACACACACACTCACACACACACCAGGCATGAAAATCCCTCACCTTTCGGCGAAATTCGCCGTTTTGAAACCAAAATAGGTGACCTACGTGAATCGTGTAGATTCGATGAGAAATGTTTTTTTTGGGGGGGGGGTGTAGGTATTCATATTCAGTGAACTGCGAACAGGTGCGCGTGCCAGAAGGGAGCGCGAGATTCAGTGAATTGCGAACAGGTGCGCGTGCCAGAAGGGAGCGCTAGTGCATGGAAATATTAACGCGAAGTTGCCTTGCATCACCAGTGCAGACCACCATCAGAAGCTGAAAAGCCTGCTGAAGAAGAGAAAAGCGCGAGGCTGAGACGTGGCAAAACAGCGAAAGCGGGCCATGAAAACACTGGTGGTTCAGGCAAAGAAGAAAAAATAATCTGGTTCTGAGAGTATTACGAACTGTAATGTAAATTGTTATCTTTGCCAATAAAATGTATTAAAATTAGGGCTGTCAAAGTTAACGCGTTAATCTATGAGATTATTGTGGCCGAGATTAATGCGATAAAATATTTTAAGGCAGTTAACACAACTTTGTTTACTTCCGATGTGCATTGACACATGACATGAAACCGCCGCGTGCCTGCAGTCAGGAATAGGAGAGACCGAGACGGTAGTTGAAGATGGAGAGAGCAGAGGGATTGTTGGTCGGAAAGTTTCTGTTTAAGAGTGAAAATGACGGAACAACCGACAAAACTAAAGTTGTATGTAGCATTTGTCAAGCTGAATTTAGCTATCACAGAAGCAGCTCGTCTTTAAGTTATCACCTTAATGCAAAGCACCCGACAGAAAGCAGTCCCAGGTTAGATGGTCGCCAACCCACACTCCACGACTTCACTAGGAAAATAACTAGACCAGTCCGTGAAAAGGTTACCAACGCTTACGCAGTTTAGGTTGCCGGTGACTGTCGGCCCATCAACATAGTTGAGGACGGTGGGCTGTCTGAGGTGATTCGAATTGCTTCAGGGGACAATTCTTACGATTTACCGTTGTATGACGGCGAGAGAGCACGAAAAATTCAGCTGCCAGCGTCGCCCTTACTGGTGACAACTGGACGTCAGTCAGAAATGACAATTACCTGGGTGTCACAGTTCATTGTATTGACAATGTATGGAAATTGAGATCTTTTGCATTGGAAGTAAAAAAAAAAAAACATTCGCGACATACAACGGAGGACTGTGCAGAGGAATTCATCGACGTCTCAAACAGATGGGAGATAAGTGGCAAACTGACCACTTTAGGCACTAATAGTGCCCGTATTATGTTGGCAGCTGCTAGGCTCCTTCCATTTTAACATCTACCCTGCGCGGCACACAGTCTGTACCTGGCTGGCACTTTATAGGTATGAGTTATAGGCCTGAGCCTCTTTGAAAACACAGTTCTGCGTGTAGTTTTGTGTTAAAATACAATTAAACAACAGTGTCTAAAATACACGCTGTCTGAAAGTGATTACTCGTTCATTTATAAGATTTAGTCTTTAGAAGTCAAACAAACTTTTAATCGCGATTAATTTAGATTAATGAATTTCAAAATGTGAGATTAATTAGTTAATTGTTTTGTATCTATTGACAGCCCTAATTAAAATCTGAATTACATAACATTGTATTGGCTGTCAATCATGATGGAAGAGTAGACAAGTTAAGTTACAGCATGTCCACCATCTCTTGTGGGGGCTATGCATTAAGCCATTTGTGGTGCCCTTACCACATTGTGCCTCTTATACTGTATGTTAGACCCAGTGACATCAGTGCATAATACTTAGTAAGGAGGCCATAATAATTTTGGACTCATGGCTGAAGTTAAGTTTCTCCAGCTCTCCCCAGGTTGGCAAAAAAAGCCTCTCAAAATGCATCAGATTGATGCTTTAAAATATGGAATATTAAAAATTTTCTTACGGGGGAGCATGCCCCCGGACCCCCCTAGAGGGGTAATATCCTTCTCACCTTTTTCACCCCTGACCCGTTTTCATGCCTGACACACACACCCACACCCACACACACACATATATATATATATATTAAACTAATCAGTTCATTAGGGCTTGAAATATCTGTTTATTATTATCGTCATTGTTGTTATTATTGTTGTGGCCTCCATTATGAGTGTAAATCATAAGAAGATTATGCACACATGCCCCGTGTGCAGCTCTCTCCTCATACGCATATTCATCAGTCCATCGGGGCTGGAAAGATCTGTACTTCTTGTCTCTCAGCCATTTTAACTTCTCAAACAGTCAAAAGAGGACGCTAACAACGTTTTGAGTTGAACTTTGATTAGTGAATTTGACTTGGATATGACCTAAACATCATCCCTTTACCACAACAGAATTGAAGAAGGTGGAATTCATGTAAAATCAGTGGTGTGGTGGGAGTGTAGCACTCCCCATCTCCAGTATGAGCAAAGTGTGTGAAGATATATCAGTCACACTGACAGAGGAAAAGTCGTTGCTATAGGTTACCCAAAGACTTGCACTGATAATGAAGAACACATTAATGTACTTTATACAAAGAAATTACATTCCATTTGAACATGAGTGTTTGAATAATGTTTGGTTAAAAGTAGGGATGGGTATCGTTTCGTTTTTTCCGATACCGGTGCTTAACCGATACTTTTAAAACGATACCGGTGCCTAAATGGTGCCTGAACCGATACTTTAAAAAACGACGATTAACGACATTAAAGAAAGGCTTTTTTATTTCCAAGGCAAATATTTTTCTTCAAATTGAACAATATATTAACTGTTTAAGGTATACTATAAATATAAATATGAACAACATATTAATGTTATGAACAACATATTAATGTTAATTAATTAAGTTGCGTTGCATTTCGGTCCGGGTAGGTACCGGTTGTATTGGAACCGGTGCCATATTGGAACCGGTTCTCGGTACCCAACCCTAGTTAAAAGAGATGTAGATCGGCCTATACTAAGATTTGTGCTGAAGTGAGATTGGTTTTTAGACTGGGAGAAATTATTGAATCTAAAAGGTCTCAAACACACTTCAGTATGTGCACACAAATTGCATGAGTGCTCATGGTAAGCTAATATAGAGGGAACGCCATTCCCTTGCATCCTACAGCCACTACACCCCTGATAAGAATGGAGATTGAAGTATTTAGGTTACTTATTACTCATGAAATGCCACTAAAATGAAATGGAAGCATTTTGGGCGGATAACAAACAATTGTATTTTTCACATCTGTCCCCGAGCCATATAAGATTTTGGAAAAAGCCCTGATATAAGACATAACATTGTAAACACTATTGGCCTTTATATAACAATTTGATGGTTATTAGATGGAATTGAATATTTGTTATCCCTAAATGCCGTGTTCCGGTCAAAAATTACCATTTTGAAACTTCAGTCTATAATAAAAATCTTCATGACATCCTTCACCCTACCTTCTTGAATGGATGAATTAAATTATAGTAAAATTAATAAAGACTTTTTAAAATATTTTATGTAGCATCGATACATTTGTCAAAAATGACCGGGCCTTTAAAATGAATGTTCAGGTCCTGAAGCAGCAAAGCAGCCCCAGACTATCACACTACCACCACCGTGTTTGACTGTTGGTATGATGTTCTTATTTGTGGAATGCTGTGTCCATAGAATCTCATCCCAAAGGTCTTGGGGGTGATCAAGCTGTTTTATGGCAAATGTGAGACGAGCCTTTGTGTTCTTCTGGTCAGCAGTGTTTTTTGCCTTGCAACTCTCCCATGGATGCAATTTCTGACCAGTCTCTTTCTTATTGTGGAATCGGGAACACTGACCTTAACTGGGGCAAGTGAGGCCTGCAGTTCTTTAGATGTTAGTCTGGGCTCTTTTGTGACCTCCTGAATGAGTCGCTGATGCACTCTTGGAGCAATTTTGGTTGGCTGGACACTCCTGGGAAGGTTCACTACTGATCAAAATTGTATTCATTTGTAGATAATGGCTCTCACCATAGTTCACAGGAGTCCCAAAGCCTTAGAAATGGCTTTTCAACCATTTCAAGGCTGATAGATGTCAATGATTGTGTTGTCTCATCTGTTCTGGAATTTCTTTAGATCACGGCATCATGTACTGCTTTTTGAAACCTTTTAGCCTACTTCACATTGCCAGACAGGTTATATTTCAGTGATGTTTAGATTCAACAGGGCTGGCAGTAATCATGTCTGGGTGTGTTTAGTGAAATTGAACCAAAGTATCAATTCAATTTGGTTAATTGGTTGATTTAGTAACTAAGGGGGCAATTACTATTTCACATAGGGCCAGGTGGGGTTGGATAGCTTTTTTCCTTCAATAAATGACATCATCATTTAAAAACTGTATTTTAAATGGGTAATCTTTGTCTAATATTAAAATGAGTTATGTGATCTGAAACATTTAAGTGTAACAAATATGCAAAAAAGAAATTGGGAAGGAGGCAAATACTTTTTCACAGCACTGATTTATTGTGACTTTATTCTGTTTGTCATTCAGTGGGAGAATTTGTAAATGCAATATTATAATTTAGCTGACGAAATATTATGAATCACTTATTATGAACAACATTTTACTGAAACTTATGTTTTAAATTAGGGTAGTTTTAGTCATGTAGGACCACAAATAACGTTGTAAATACTCATATGGCTCTTGGTAGGAGAAAGATTCCCCATCCCTGCTCTAGATTATCAGACAGGGTCTTATAGTGTAGCTCTACAGCAGATCGTAAAATTACGAATGTGTAAGGATCAACAGTAGTAAAAATCAAAGGGATATTTGTGTCTGGAATGTCAATGATAATTTTGATGAAGCAAGCACAAATGAAAACTAATATTGTGATTTATCATACACATGATACTAATAGGTTTTTTTGTTTATTTTTGTTCATGATAAACAGCTGATGATGTCCTGAGGAGAGTTATAGAGAAGCATAAAGCCAGTCTGAAGAAGAGGTTTGAGAACATTTCTGAAGGCATCATCAAACCAGGAGCTGAGACACCCCTCAATAAGATCTACACAGAGCTCTACATCACAGAGGGAGAGAGTGAAGGGTTGAATAAGGAACATGAGGTGTTGCAGGTAGAGTCAGCATCCAGAGCACAAACCACAGAAGACACACCAATCAACTGCAATGACATCTTCAAGCCCTTACCTGGACAGGAGAAGCACATCAGAACTGTGATGACCAAAGGTGTTGCTGGCATTGGAAAAACAGTCTCAGTGCAGAAGTTCATTCTTGATTGGATAAATGGGGTAGCCAATCAGAATGTAGACTTTATCTTTCCCCTTCCTTTCCGTGAGCTGAATTTAGTCAGGGTTGATCAGTATAGTCTTCACAAGCTCCTGCTTGACTTCCATCCTGAGCTTAAGGAGCTGAAGGATGGTGAAGAATACAAAGACTGTCAGGTTGTGTTCATCTTTGATGGTTTGGATGAGAGACGGTTACCTCTGAATTTCCAACAGAACATGATATCTGATTTAAAACAAACATCATCAGTGGATGTTCTGATGACAAGCCTCATTCAGGGAAGTCTGCTTCACTCTGCACACATCTGGATAACCTCACGACCAGCAGCAGTCAGCCAAATTCCTGCTCACTTAATTGATCAGATGACAGAAGTACGAGGGTTCAATGACCCTCAGAAGGAAGAGTACTTCAGGAAGAGAATCAGTGATGAGAGTCGGGCCAGCCGAATCATCTCACACATTAAGGCATCCAGGAGTCTCCACATCATGTGCCACATTCCAGTCTTCTGTTGGATTGCAGCTACTGTACTTCAGCAGATGCTGGACAACACTCAAGACATTCCCAAAACTCTGACTGAGATGTTCATACACTTCTTGCTCATCCAGACCAGAAGGAAGGATCAGAAATATCAAAGTGGAACTGAGACAGATCAAAAGAAACTTCTGAAACCTCAGAAAGAGATTTTACTGAAGCTTGGAGAACTGGCTTTCAAGAATCTGGAGAATGGCAATCTGATGTTTTATGAGGAAGACCTGAAAGAGTGTGGCATTGATATCAGTAAAGCAGTGCACTCTGGCATATGCACTGAAATCTTCAAAGAAGAATCTGTGTTTCACCAGAGGAAGGTCTACTGCTTTGTGCATCTAAGCATCCAGGAGTTTCTGGCAGCTGTGTTTGTGTTTCACTCTTATGTGACCAAGAACTTCAAGGTACTGAAATCCCTCATCAGTGAAGAACATAATCAATCAATTGTTGCATATCTTCAATCAGCACTTGGATTTAAATCTCAAGATCATCTACATGTGCTACTTAAGAGTGCAGTGCATGAGGCTTTGAAGAGCAGGAATGGACACCTGGATCTTTTCCTTCGATTCCTTATGGGCATCTCTCTGCAGAGCAATCAGAGACTTTTGAAAGGTCTACTGAACCACAAACACAGCACCTCAAAGAGCGTTGATGAAACATGTCAATATATTAAGGAGCTCAACAGGAAAGATCTCTCTCCAGAACGATGCATCAATCTTTTCCATTGCTTATTAGAAATGAATGATCATTCTATGCACAAAGAAATTAAAAAATATCTGGAGTCACCAAAGAACTTCAAAGAGAAATTGTCCCCTGCTCACTGTTCAGCACTGGCCCACATACTTCTAATGTCTGCGGAGGTGCTGGATGAGTTTGACCTGAAGAAATACAACACATCAGATGAGGGACGCAGGAGACTGGTGCCTGCTGTGAGATGCTACAGAAAGGCACGGTGAGTTTCTGATGGAGATGGATGAACGTCTTATTAGTAAACAACTTCTTTTTTCATGATATTCTTGAGTGAAAAGTGAAAAGTAAAGGGAATTTGTGGATTATGTGGATTATGTCCATTACACTGCAGGACTGTGCATGACTGATTAATAGTGTTGATGAAACATCTACATTTACCAGCGGGTACATAAATGTGTAAGAGTCATGACATAGGAGAGTGAAGGAGTTGGAAGAATCAGAATTTAAGGCTCAGAGTTAATAAAGATGTACAATATTCAATAGTCCAACTTTGCATTAAATGACACTTTACATTATTACATCACGTCAAGTTTGACTTTTAGTATTTACGTCTGCCCTTTGATAACAGCACAGTCAAAGGTTTCACACATAGAGTGGTTACTGGTCAGGACTGATATGTGGATTACTTGGAATTGATCTACTAATCTAGTTATGTCCAAGTGAGCCATTGTCTCTCAGTGAGGCCTTCTGTAAAAAAGTGGTAAATATCAGTGGAGGATACATAGGGCTACTTGCATTTATATGTATGTTTGTATGTCTGTGTGTGAGTGTCTGTGTGTCTCAGCTATGTATCCAAATCCAAATACGCTAATGAGGAAAGTAAAAATAATGCGATGGAAGCAAATCCCTGAAGTTGCTCATTATTATTCGATCAATAAAAGTCAGCTGATTGACGTATGTGCGTCAGCCAGTATATTTATTCAAATTGATTCATCTCAGGGAAAACTCCTCAAGCACCACTTCAACTGGAATTTTAGTTGCCTCCACCCTTTCATTATATTGATTTGAGTAATATTTTGTCTTTTGTCACAATTTTTTGCAGACTTGCTGAATGTACACTTAGATATAAGTCCTGTGGAATTGTGGCTACTATTCTACAGTCACCAAACTCCCTGACAGAGCTGGACCTGAGTAAAAATGTCCTGGGAGATTCTGGAGTTCAGTTTCTCTCTAACGGACTGTCTAGTCCCCACTGCAAACTGCAAAAATTAAGGTTGGTGTTATGCATGTTTATTGTCATGAATTTTCTGATTAGTTATGTATCACTTAATTATGATTTATATTGTTGTACAAGCATAGTAGTAACTTGACATCGCTAATTTGACAGACTTTAACAGTATCACCTTTCTTTTCTCCTTTACATAAGAATCTAACTCAATTTCTACCTGTTAATTCCGTATCTCTCATCCCTCTTAGAGCTTCTGTTGTTTTTTCCCCTCCCCGTAAATGGAGAATGATAGATATTTGTGAAATTATGTTTTTTATATAGAGGTGAAATTATGTTTAAAAGACATTATGCAATCAATAGATTTTAAAGATATAGGAAATAAACTCAAATACTACAGATGAAATTATAATAACCATGACAACAGTGGAATAACTGTTCACATCTCATTTTATTGTAAAAGTACCAGTTAACACCTACATCACTGTACTGAGGTGTGAACCTCTATTTTCTGTAGACGGGTCAAACCTGTGCCACTTCAATAACTGATCCTTCTAAAAAGAGGCCAGTAGCCTACATTCAGGGATGCAAACAGCGTGCTTTTCGGCGCCTCACGCTTTTTTTCACGTCAGTTTGGGTGACTTGTGTGAATCATGCAGATCCGAAGAGTTTTTTAAGGAGGGGGGGGGGGTCTGATTATAATTTTATCAACAGTAATTCTGGATTGCCTCCACCAAACAAGTAAATCAGAAATAAGCATATCAGCAGCGATTATTTCCAAAACCCTCGAAAGCTGTTGCAATAGAGATTTAACGTTACTTTCTGTTTGAAGATAAGGTAGCAGATAGTGTTGAAGAATGGGTTTCTTGAAATTGGACGACTTTAAATAACATATGAAATTGAACAACATAAACACCTATACAGATAAAATAAATCAACAAGGATAGCAAAACCGATTGATAAGCATAGAATGAGAACGGCAGAAAGGCAGGCAGAACGTCGGACGACGAGACAGATCAGTGACACAGGCTGTTTTTTTTCCATTATATGAGAAGGCTGAGATATTCATAACATTTTATTCAGTCTTACTGGTGGTCCTTTTGTAATACCAACAGGTGCACTTCATTGTGGATAAGTAAAGCCTATGTACTGTTCTCACTATGTGTAGCATAACATAGCATAACTATGTTTCTACATAACAGCTGTTGCCATTCCCACGAGACGAACATTTGAATGATCAAAGTAAAAGTCCAATACTATACTGTGTTCGTTTCCATAACGAAACAACAATACAAGCAATATACATTTGCTGACCTGAATAAGCAGAGGGCAGAACAGCCTATTTTGCTACGTTTTTGTAGTCCCGTTAATCTTTTGTTTGGCATGTTGGTGAGGTTATTTAGAGGACCATTTTTCAATGGTTTTGTTTCTTAATGAATGTTTGTTTATTAATTAACTAACTTAATTCACTTATTTTTCAACAAATTCGCAACTCGATCGCGACTCCCACTTGCTCCCGCAAATGCATCGCAACAAACACCTAAAAAATACCGCAACTTTTTGGAAAAGCTCCTGCGAAATCAGGAATTTTAGGCCGCAACTATCACAAAAAAGGCCCGCGAAATCCTGGGGGTACTGCATTGTGAAGTGTTGGGCCATGTAATGAGTTTGGGGAAATATCCAGCTCTCAGCCAGGTTATCAGAGGTGCCCTCTCCATCTTTCATGGGCCACTGGTAGAGTCCTCCTTTAGTCTCATGGGAGATGTGATTGACACCAAAAGATCTAACTGACACTAAAAGATCTAACATGAAGATCTCCACCTTTGATGCAGTGCAGACTGTGAAATATGTGCTCAGGTCTAGGGGCAAGACTGGCATTGGCATGTTTAAAAGAGATGACATCAACATGGGGCAGTTGATAAAACTCTCTGCCAGAACATTAGGGCTGCAGGGAGAAGGGACAAGACCGACAGAGGGAAGAGGACAGAGGCAAAGCAGAAGAGGCAGGCGGAGTATGGCTGCAGTGCTACATGTGAAAGTGCCGAGAAGGCCAAGACTACTGCTCTGGCCAAAGAGAGGCAGACACGTCTCAAACATGTAAAGAAAATGAATGCAGCCAGACGGAAGGCCCTGGATACGTTGCAGGAGGTGGCCAGGGAGAAGAGGAAGAAGAATTGTTGTGCCTATAGGGGTGGGCCGGGATGTCGGGGGGTTGGTGGCAATGTAAGTATATGGATATTTGCAGCGGAGCGAGGGCTTCAATTACCTCTCTCTTTTTTGACCATCCATGTGTTTGCATCCCTGTACATTACACTACATATTAATAAAATCTCTTCTAGAGTGAATCCTGAGTGAATCCTGGGAATCCTGAAGACAGTCTATCTTAAATACACTGCAGTTGAAATTACAGACTGAATCATATAGGTTTACTGTGAATGATTTTTGAGATGCCTAATCTCTCTCTCTCTCTCTCTCTCTCTCTGTCTGTCTCTCTCAGTCTCTGTAATTGTCAGATCTCAAATGATGGTTATGTTTGTCTGGCTCTCACACTGATGTTAAACCCCTCCTGTGTGAAAGAACTGGATGTGAGCAACAATCATCCAGGAGAATCAGCACAGAAGCTGTTATCTTCTAGACTTGAGGATTCTCACCGTGAAGTTGAAGCAATTCAGTACGTACTCTTTAAGAATAAATGTACATTTGTAACTGTAGTGTTACCTTTTTTGACTATGTTAGGTAGTCTGCCATGCCTGATATTTTTGTATATTTCACCTAACTAAAAACCATGAGGCAAAAGTGGCATTCATGATTATATTCTAGAACATCTCAGCAATAATAAAATGAGAGTAAAAGGAATGTAGTAAAAAACGTTTTTTATTAAAATGAAATCTAAAGACACTAAAATGAAATCTAGTTTTAGAGGTGCTCAGACTTTGTACAAAAACACATTGTTAATATTTTGGAAGTTTTCCTTTTTACTCTGAGCCCTGTAAACATAGGTGTTTGCTCCACATAGGTGAGTTTAGAATTCAGAAAGTGTGTGTGGTTTCAATACTAATTCTAAGTAATATAGAATGTGACACTTTTCTTCACTTAGACCAGTATGCATATTGATGAGAAAGGTGTGAACATTCTGGGACACCTCGGTCAGAGTCAATGGCCATGACGTAATGGGCCTGGAATGTCTTTGTTCCTACAGGTTTTCTTGACACATCATGACCCAATAGTGATCACTGAATTACCATCTCCTTATCATATGAATAGTTGTCATTTGCTAATGGGAGGGTCGAAACCTCACTCAGAGGCTGAAATGTGCAAGGGATTCGTAATATTGTCCTTACAAAGTGATTATTTATATTTTAGTTTCAAACTTTACATATTTTAAAAGAAAAGGGTTCAAGGTTGCTGTGGGTGTTAGTTTTATGTTTCTAGGTCAAAAACTCGCAGATATTTTTTTTATATATTAATCAAAATACCACCAAGTGTCCCACGGGGCACCTTGGGGCTGGAAGAGTTAACAATTATGTGACCTGTTACTGTTACTTCTCTCTGCAGGATTATGTAGTCCTCACTACAGATATCAAGGTTCCCTTTAGACCAGGGGTGGGCAATTCATTTCCCCAATGGGCCACATGAGATAAGGGGACTGTTGTGGAGGGCCGGACCAATAGGCTGAACTCAATTCTGCTCAATATAAGTTGTATCTTTTTAAAAAAAAAAACATTAAATTGTATGGTTTTGATTAACTGCTACTGGTAAGAGTAGATGTTACATTTAGGCTATCAAAAAAATGTGGTGCAGGCATAGTAAAAACGGCAACATTATTTAATCAACATTCACCAAAACGATTTTGAAAATGAGCATGTTTTTTCAGTATTAAAGGTGTTCCCAGACGATCAATACACATGGCACACACACACACACACACACACACACACACACAAGAGCAAGCTTGCAATGCAATAGTATAAGTATACAAATGAATAGTAATATCAATTTTTATCAGCGCAAATGGTCGCAGGCACGCCCACACGCACGAACGTAGGCCTACGGACGGAAATAAAAAAATATCCCGTTTATTATACGGTTACTTGCCAAAACAATGGAAGACATTTCTCCAAAATACCTCTTTTTAATGATTTTGTTGCCGTTTAGTTCTTCACGCAAATGCGAAGCAACCCACCTTTTAACTTCAAGTTTCAATGACTTTCAGTTACGTTAAATGACCGGACTACTTGCGTTGCGGAATGATATGAAAGATGTGAATTAGAAGCACAAAACCCGTTGCCAATGACAGCAGTCATACATTTTTCGCAGCAGTGAATATAAAGAAATTACAGACCTGCTAACGTTGGGATGGCACATTCAAATCAACGGAACTTTTTGGAACATTCTGAAGAGCCGTATAATAAGTACAGGTATTTATGCTACATTTGATTCCTAATTTACAATTGACCTCCGCGGGCCGCAAATTGCCCTTGGGCCGCACTTTGCCCAGGTCTGCTTTAGACTCTACATAGTCTGTTATCATAAGTTACTCATTTAGAGAAAAGGAGAAAGGGAATGCTTCCTTGGGATAGAAAAAAATCTTACAACAGTTCATTAAACTTAATTTAGTTCAAAATGAAAAATAAAGAGAGAGATGTGAATATATTTAATGAATAATTATATGTCAATTTCAAATCAATTTGATGTTTTGGAAGGCACAACTACTGCATTGCTAATGAATATTAGCAAAGAAGTTACAACATTTGCTTTTTATGTAACTTCCGGTATAGACCATGCCCTGTCACAGTCTTCAATCTGAATAATGATAAAGAGACATATAACTTTGTTGGTTGAACAGATACAGGTACAAATAATGAGGTCTCTGTACACCTTTATTGTGTAGGTATAGTGTGCACATGAATGAACTGCATAGTGGCATGATAGGGGTTGAAGCTCGTCATGTAACGGTATATGTCATTAATGTCATGTTTACATTTTCAAGACCTAAGGGATTTGGTGGAGAAAAACTAAAGTAGTGTGCACATGAATGAACTGAGACCTGTAGAGGAATGTGAGTTGTATCTCGCCACATTTTTGCAGGCTGCTGTGGACATTAAAATGAGGGAACTGTGAGGACTGTGGAAATACAGGGGTAGCTGTTTGTGTATTAGTCTGCCATTACTGTCATGTAAAATGTAGCAGTGTGAGAAATCTAAGGGAAAACTCAACACCTCTTCAATTATTTTTAGTTGCTTTAGTTAGATTAACTCATACAGCAATAACTTTTTTTCTACTAGATGGCAATACACAACAGAAAGATTTTATAAGTTACAGGTGGAAAGCTATGGAAGAAAGTTGCATCCAGGAGCCTTCAAAAGCAAAAATGATGTGGCTCCACAATAAATTAACCCACTTATTCATTATTCACATAACTCAAATGTTGTATGATGTAAAATAGTTTAACAGGACACATGATATGTCTAGTAACAACATAAAGAAGGGGGCAACATATAAGTCATAACCAACAATATTTATTGACTGATCTTGAAAGTATTGGCTTACAAAAGCAAAATAAGTTATCACATAGAACTAACTCAGTGTGCAGCATGCATGGAGTAAACATTCACACTGGAACCTATGAAAAGTGACAGTGGTATATAGAAATACAGACTTCACAGCCTGCTAGCCACGATTTTCTTTCGTACCAATTCTTGGAAAATCCTCGGGTGTAGAAGCCTGTTGAATGGATACATTTTGGTCTAGAATGTCCTAATTGTTGTTGCCAATTTATCTTCATTCGTACGCCGACTAAAAGGATTTTCTTTTAAAGAGATAATCTTGTTGTTGCACTGAACGCTAGCCATCTTGACAGAATGTGACTTGATCGAAGTTGTATGACGTACTTATACGTAGTTACGTATGGCGAAAGCACGTTGGGGCTAGCCCTCCCAGAACCCATAGAGATTGCATTGAAAGCCCTGTTATGTGAAAAAAACTGATTTTACATGAGTATTTGAGAGATGTGTGAGGCGATTTTCAACCTGGCTGAAATCACCCCAAAAGTGGCTGGACCATTTGAAGCCCAACTTTAGCCTGATTGGACAATGGCATTCAGTTGCCTCCACCCTTATCATTAATATTGATTTCTCAGGCTACCTTCAGAAAGGCATAGCTTATTTATCATTTCAGAGTAATATTTTGTCTTTTATTATGTTGTTTTGCAGACTTGCTGAATGCACACTCACAGATAAGTCCTGTGGGATTGTGGCTACTGTTCTACAGTCACCAAACTCCCTGACAGAGCTGGACCTGAGTAACAATGACCTGGAAGATTCTGGAGTTCAGCTTCTCTCTAATGGACTGTCTAGTCCCTACTGCAAACTGCAGACATTAAGGTTGGTCTTATACAGCTGTATGTATGTTTTTATCAGTGGTGGCTCCTGAAAATATTCTCAGGGGGGGCAATTTTTCTGATAATGATTAAGGCGACCCATTCAGTAGGTACATTAAGCAAGACAACTCTTCCGGCCGATACACAGACGTGATGGCACCATAGAGGAACAGCTCCCGAGTATTTGAAATTCTCCATGCTCCCTAAACATCGAATTACGTTTACGAATTGAAAATATTGAGTAAGAGGGGCAAGGATGTCAGCTAGGGGTAAAAAAGACGGAAAAGAAAATAAAAAAACAGGGCAAACAGGGACTCAAAATGGAAATGCTAACGCGGCTAGCCCTGACAGAGAACCCACGGCTAATCTAGCTCTGATTCTCAAAGAATTAAGAGACTTTCGACAGGACAATAAATCTCAACTGGAGGAAATCAAAGGAGAGATAACAAAAACCAACAATAGACTGGAGGAGGCCGAAGACCGAATCGAAAAGGCAGAAGAAAGATTACAAAATGTCGAGGGTGTTTTGTCAGAAATGCTAAAACTTCATGCACAAATGGAGACCAAGTTAACCGAGCAGGAAAGCCGCTCAGAGTAAATATCCGCCTATATGGGATTCCAGAGGGGGCCGAAAAGGATAGTGAATCAGTGATTGAGTTTGTAGAACAACTGCTGGGGGATAACCTCGACATTGCTGATACAACAACTCTACAAATCGAGAGAGCCCATAGCTCACTAGGACCTTAACCACCGCCACATGCACAGCCAAGATCTATCGTTGTCAAATTTGCCAGCTTCCGAACCAAAGAGATGGTACTTAGCAAAGCATGGCAAAAGAAGGGCTTGATGTTGGAAGAAACACAAATTAATGTTGACAATGATTACCCGCCGCGCATTCTGCAAAGGCGAAAAGAATATGCAGAAGTAAGAAAAGCTCTCAAGGAGCGAAACATCAAGTTTCAAACTTTGTTCCCTGCCCGACTAAAAGTGAAATACCGGGAAGGAGACAAGATCTACGACACCGTGGAAGAGGCAACGAAAGACTTGACTAAGAAGGGATTCAACGTCGTGCCTGTCAAGCAACCTGAGACAATGATGGAGCGCCTTCAAAAACTAAGCTGGCAGAGAAGCGGACGAGCCCGACAAGTGGAAAGCACTACTTCTGGAACCCCTCACTACAAAGAGCGACTGCAAGCCTTCCGAAGAGATGATTCACCCCAGAACGTGGATCGTGGATAGTAGCCTGATGCAAACAGATTATCCAACTGATTCAATCTCCCGCCCTGGAATGGTGAGTTTGATTATGTGACTGTTTAGCCCATAATAGAGCAATGTGACTTTTTTACGACCTAGCGACTAAGCTATATTTCTAAGAATCGGGACAATGGACATGGAACTTTGCTACGCAGACACCTCTGAGGGCCCTCCCACTTATCGAGAAAGACGTTTTTATGTTTTTATTTCTCTACTTTGTTAAATGTTCACATTTTGTTTGTTTACAGCTGTTCTTTGCTGTAAAGGGGAAGTTTTTCACTCAAATGCAGGACATGACTATTGAAGTAAGCCTTAATGCAAAGCATAAGATTAGCCACATATAGTGTTAATGGGTTAAATAACCCAGTCAACAGAGGGAAAATTTTGTCAAAACTCAAAAAAGACAAGGTCCAAATAGCGTATCTCCAGGAAACTCATCTAAATGCCACTGAACATGCCAAACTAAACAGAATGGGTATTAAATATGTATTTTCATCATCTGAAAAATCAGGACATAAAAGAGGGGTAGCTATATTGCTAGCAAGAGGAGTGAATTATGAACATATGTCAGAACTCACCGATACAGAAGGCAGGTATGTGATGATAATAGGTAAACTAGAAGGGACAATTGTAAGTTTCCTAAATGTGTATGCACCTCCAGGCAGTGGATGGATGTTTTATAGGAAAATATTTGATTTGATGGCAACAAAAGCACAAGGGGTTGTTATCTGCGATGGGGACTTTAACATACATCTAAATCCAAAACTAGATGTTTCAACTGGTAAGTCTGAGACAAAACGTATAAGTAGGAGAATGATTGCCTTAATGAAAGAATTGGGCATTGTAGATATATGGAGAGATTTATATCCCAACAGCCGAGATTATACTTATTACTCCTCACCACATGCAGTATACACTAGAATAGATTACTTTTTCACTTTCAGAAGAGACCTACACAAAATTGAGAGGTGTGACATAGGCCCAATCACTCTTTCAGACCATAGCCCTGTATTTATTTCTCTGTCCTTGAACAGAGAACAACGATCTACACTATGGAGACTGAATTCAAATATATTGAACTATCCAGACACCAAGGAGCATTTAACAGCAGAAATTAACACATTCTTTGACCTAAATGATAATGGGGAGGTGACACCAGGTATCCTCTGGGATACACTCAAAGCAGTTATGAGGGGGAAAATCATTGCCATTACGTCTTCGCTGAAAAAACTTAGAAGACAAAAGCTACAAGACCTTGAGACCAAATTAAAGCATTTACAAAGGGTTCACAGTGTTACTTTAGATGAAAGGGAGAAACAAGAAATAAAAGAGATAAGGAATGAGATAGAGGAAATGAGCACACAGGAAATACAAAAGAAATGTATATTTCTAAAACAACGTTATTATGAGGTTAGAGGTAAGGCAATGAAGCTTCTGGCATACAAACTAAAAAAGCAGCAAGCAGAAAATACAATTTCTAAGATACGAAACCCAGAATCTGGGGAAATTGAACACAGACTGGGAAAAATCCAGCAAAGCTTTGAAATGTTCTACAAAACACTCTATTCTCAGCAACATATTCATAATACTCCTCACATTGATGCATTTTTGGCCTCACTTAACTAACCCTCTATTTCTGAAGAACAAAATGAACGATTAGCATCAGAAATACTGAGGAATTAAACGCAGCCATCTCTAGGTTGAAAGCGAATAAATCGGCTGGCCCAGATGGCTTAAATGCCGAATGGTACAAATCCCTGCGAGAGCAGTTAGTCCCAAGATTACTAGAGACATATAACTGGGTCCTAAAGGAAAATAAAATTCCACCCTCCTGGAAAGAAGCAATAATTTCACTAATCCCCAAGGAAGGGAAAGACAAGCTTGAATGTGGTAGTTTTCGCCCTATTAGCGTACTAAACGTAGACTATAAATTATTTACATCAATACTGGCACATAGAATAGACAAGATTCTACCTAATTTAATACACACAGACCAGACTGGTTTTATAAGGCAAAGGCAAACACAAGACAATTTGAGAAGAACCCTTCACATTATTAATCACATCATACAAAATGGCACAGAGGCAATGCTTATAAGTCTGGATGCAGAAAAGGCCTTCGACTCTGTCAGGTGGTCTTTCCTTTATAAAGTATTAGCAAAGTTTGGCTTTCATAAGTCGATCATTGACACTTTCCAAGCCCTATATGACAGTCCTTCTGCCATGATTAAAGTTAATGGTGCCCTTTCAAAAGCATTCACCCTGGAACATGGAACAAGACAGGGGTGTCCTGCCTCACCCCTGCTTTTTGCATTATTTTTTGAACCACTTAATGGATACGACAGAATTGTGAAATTAAAGGGATAAATATACATTCTGAGGAACATAAACTAGCATTATTTGCCGATGATGTATTAGTCTACCTAACAGCCTACTCTGACATTCCCTAAGCTAATGACTGTTTTAGAAAAATACGGTGCTCTCTCAGGATATAAACTGAATGTTCAAAAGACACAAGTGCTTACTTTTAATTATGATCCACCTAGTTCCTTGGTAGAGAAGTACCAACTGACATGGGAGGCAGACCATATACGATACCTTGGTGTTAATCTCCCAAAAGATATTTCAAAACTGTCCACCTTGAATTATGGGCCGCTAAACAATAACATTAAATCTGACATACAGAGATGGAGCCTCATCCCATTCTTAAGCCTTAATTCCAGAGTTGAATCTATAAGAATGAATGTGCTGTCGAGATTGTTAGACCTTTTCCAAAGTCTCCCAGTGGAAATACCCATGAAACAGTTTATGGAATGGGATAAAATGATATCCAGATTTATGTGGCAAAGTAAAAAACCTAGGATTAGGTATAGAACTTTCCAGTTACACAAAGATTGTGGAGGACTAGGCCTTCCTTGTCTGCGTGACTATCACTATGCAGCCCAATTAAGACCTCTGGTGTGCTGGTGCAACCCATCATATTCTGCGAGATGGAAAGATATAGAGAGCAATATGACCAATCAGATTCCTCTAGCAGCTGTAATGGCAGACAATAGACTAATGAACAACATGATAGATAAAAACAACCCCTGGATTAATACCACTTTGAAAACATGGCAGAAGACAATACAACTCTGTGATTTGGAACATACTCTAAAAATATTAAGATGGTGTGCTTTTGACACAGATTTCTCTCCTAATAGTCTGGACTCCAGATTTAAGACTTGGATCAGAGGGGGGCTTACTACTTACTACACCTTTGTAAATAAAGGAACACTTAAGAGCTTTGAATTGTTACAACAAGAGCATGGACTACAACGCCAAGATTTCTATAGGTATCTCCAGGTTAGACACTACTTTCAGGAAAATATAGCTAGAGCAACAGAAGGGCAAAAGACAGGTATTTTGGAAGTGTTCAAATGAGCAAACAATTCATCAATATGCAAGAAGGTTGTGTCTAGATTATATCAAGGGTTGCGCCAAGCCAGTTCAGACAACACTCTATATATTAAGGAGAAATGGAAACATTTTACCAGATTTTTCATAACACCAGTACAACAACGGACCCAATTACCTAGCACAGCCTGCTGGAGGGCATGTGGAGCAAATGAGGCCAATCACTTTCATGTCTTCTGGGATTGCCCAGTACTAACTTCATACTGGCAAGAAATACACTCTCACTTGGAAGCAACCTTCAAAGTAATCATCCCATGTAGGTTTGACACTTTATACATAGGAAACATCTCATTCGACTCATGGGATTACAGAGATAAAAAGTTGTTACTTATACTACTGGTGGCAAGCAAAAAAGCAATCTCAAGAAGGTGGTTAAAACAAGACTCTCCTACAATAGGAGAATGGTTAGATGTGGTTCATGATATATATAAAATGGAAAAGTTATCTTACTCCCTCAAAGACCAGACTGACACATTTTCTAGGATATGGTCTAAATCATTGGTTCTCAAAGTGGGGGGCGCGAACACTCTCCAGGGGGGGCGCGATGTCACAGACGGAGAAAGCTCCCTCAGTGGCGAAATGCAAGGGGCTGGACTGACCCAAACAAATCAAATACTGTTTTGCTCCCGATCCACCAATCAAAACGATGTCTTAGCATTTAAACGCGATTTGCACCTAAGCTTCCGAGTATAAAAAAAACCGCAGGCATGGTAGCGCTCACCCTGAGACGACACTCTGCAGAGTTTGTAAAATTTCTCTTGTTTCCTCTATCATTCAGATATTCATTGCTTTATAAACAGTCTTTTTAAAGACTCACTCCTTCCTTAGTAATACCTTACTGCACTTGGAGTAGGTCTATTCGAAGCCTATTCTAAGGAGTAATTTGCTCCAGTCTTTTAAAAAAGCTCATAGCCCCGAGAGCTAGCCTAGCTAGCTACCTTCTTCCAACTGCAGCTAGCCCTTTTCTCCTTAACACCTACCTTTACATTTTTTGATCATCCACCGTGTTGCAACAAATAAAACACCAGCACTTGAATACTATTTTGTGCTGTCCCTGTCTACATTGTGTACAGTTCGTTTTTTTAGGAATCATTACCTAGCACAGCCTTATCCATTATTCGTGTGCAAGTCGTTCACAACCACACATACAAGAACACGACGTTGAAATTAGAACTTTATTAACTTCACACACACTGTATCAGCAAATAAACACAACATGGACAAGTTTCTGATTCGTAAAAGTCAGAAAGAGAAGCCTGTGGACTTCTTTAAACATAAACGTGATGGCCTCCAGCAACAACGAACCTACATCTCCAAGCAGTGTCTGGAGGCATCTTATGTAGTTGCTCATAGAATTGCTAAGCTTGGCAAACCCCATACAAATGCCGAAACACTGATTTTGCCGGCCGCGCAAGACGTGTAGAATAATGATAGAAGTTATGTCAAATGACACTGTATCACGCCGAATATCAGAAATCAGTTTGGGTCCTATTTCAAAGAGGACTACCGTTCATTCGCCTGAGTTCGGGATCCATTTCTCTGCTCAGCAGATTAGCTGTCAATAGACATGAAAGAGCAGGTGAAGAGTGACAGTAGACTTAAGCATCTCCCCTCTTTCGTCATTCTGGGTAGCAATGATCAGCTTTGCGACAAAAATGCTCCTCCTTTTCGCGTCGACATATTTGTGCGAGGCAGGCTTTTCAAGACTGACTGCGCTAAATACCGCAACCGCGCACAGATCGAGGATGACCTGAGGATATGTTTGTCAAACATTGCCCCAAGATTTGAGGACCTTTGCAGGGCAAAGCAGGCTCATGTCTCACATTGACAGACCTGTAGGATTTTTTTTTGTAAAGATCACAAGGGGACCATAATAATAACAGTATCCTAATGATAGCAATAATAACACTTATTATTATTATGATAATAATATTAATACAATAATAATAATTGGTCGATAATCATTGATTATAATAATAACATAATGATGGTGATAATAATGAATAGCCTACTAATAGGCCTACTATTACTGATAATAATAATAATAACAATAATAATATTAATATTAATAAATAGTTATAATAATCGTCTGTATGGGCCTAACAATAACAATAGCCTAACATGTTAGGCCTATCAATAACAATATGCTATCTATCTATCTATCTATCTATATATGGTGGTGTAGTTGAGGGCGGTGGCGGCGGGCGGTGGGTGCAGTTGGATGGGGGGGCCCCAACTACCCCTAACCAGCTTTGGGGGGGCCCAGTTTGCAAAAGTTTGAGAACCCCTGGTCTAAATGGACTGGGTATGTGGAACATATAGGCTTAAGATCAGATTTTGTTTGAAGCATTTTTTGTTTGGCTGTATTTCATGTATTTCATGTATTTCACTTGTCTAAGTACAGCATGTCCTTTTTCTTTCTTTATCCTCTCTCAGAGAGGCATAGTGAAACTCCCCCCTATGTTTGAACTGTTCTTATTGTTAAAATACAAAAAAAGGAAAAATGGGCCTGGAAAGAAAACTGATATTGATATGAAGTAGTGACACAGATGGAAAATCCTTGTAGTTATATTTTCTATTTGGTTTTCTTTCCTTGTTGTTGTTTTGTTTTTCCTATATATCAGGCACCTGTAAATCATAAGAGAATGTATGTAAAAGGAAAAGTATCATACTCTGTTTGAAACCTGTTGGCCTCAATAAAGATAAAAAAAATAAATTAAAAAAAGCAAGACAACAGTTTCAATTTGTCGTTAGCTGATTAACTCATACAGCAATAACCTTTTTTCTACTAGATGGCAATACACAACAGAAAGATTTCATAAGTTACAGGTGGAAAGCTATGGAAGAAAGTTGCATCCAGGAGCCTTCAAAAGCAAAAATGATGTGGCTCCACAATAAATGATCCCACTTATTCATTATTCACATAACTCAAATGTTGTATGATGTAAAATAGTTTAACAGGACACATGATATGTCTAGTAACAACATAAAGAAGGGGGCAACATATAAGTCATAACCAACAATATTTAATGACTGATCTTGAAAGTATTGGCTTACAAGAGCAAAATAAGCTATCACATAGAACTAACTCAGTGTTAGTGCAAGTAGCATGCATGGAGTAAACATTCACACTGGAACCTATGAAAAGTGACAGTGGTATATAGAAATACAGACTTCACAGCCTGCTAGCCACGGTTTTCTTTCGTACCAATTCTTGGAAAATCCTCGGGTGTAGGACCCCCCCCCCCCCCCCCTTTGTAGAAACCTGTTGAATGGATACATTTTGGTCTAGAATGTCCTAATTGTTGTTGCCAATTTATCTTCATTCGTACGCCGACTGAAAGGAGTTTCTTTAAAAGAGAGAATCTTGTTGTTGCACTGAACGCTAGCCATCTTGACAGAATGTAACTTGATCGGAGCTGGATGACGTACTTATACGTAGTTACGTATGGCGAAAGCACGTTGGGGCTAGCCCTCCCAGAACCCATAGAGATTGCATTGAAAGCCCTGTTATGTGAAAAAAACTGATTTTACATGTCTTTGAGAGATGTCTGAGGCGATTTTCAACCTGGCTGAAATCACCCCAAAAGTGGCTGGACCATTTGAAGCACAACTTTAGCCTTATTGGACAATGACATTCAGTTGCCTCCACCCTTATCATTAATATTGATTTCTCAGGATACCTTCAGAAAGGTATTGCTTGTTTATCATTTCAGAGTAATATTTTGTCTTTTATTATGTTGTTTTGCAGACTTGCTGAATGCACACTCACAGATAAGTCCTGTGGGATTGTGGCTACTGTTCTACAGTCACCAAACTCCCTGACAGAGCTGGACCTGAGTAACAATTACCTGGGAGATTCTGGAGTTCTGCTTCTCTCTAATGGACTGTCTAGTCCCCACTGCAAACTGCAGACATTAAGGTTGGTCTTATACAGCTTTATGTATGTTTTTTATCAGTGGTGGCTCTTGAAAAAATTCTCAGGGGGGTAATTTTTCTGATAATGATTAAGGCGACCCGTTCAGTAGGTACATTAAGCAAGACAACTGTTTCAATTTGTTGTTAGCTGATTAACTCATACAGCAATTACTTTTTTTCTACTAGATGGCAATACTAGGGCTGTGAAATGATTAAAAATTTTAATCAGATTAATTACAGGTTTCTGTGGATTAATCATGATTAATCACATATTACCAATTTTCTCTGTATATTTTTTTGAGAACAAAACGTTTTATGACAAAAGACGGATATATACATTTAACATGTTTTCTTTTTTTATTCATAAAAAAAACAATGGTGCTGCAACTCAGCAGTTCTTTAGCAGTCATCTTTGCTATTCCATATGGAACATTAATATAATCTTCATCCTAAACAGAATTTGGGCTTCTTAGCCATTGTATGGTTGAATAAAACATTTTTCTTTTCTTTTTAAATCAAACAGAAATGAGTTTGGGCTTCTTAGCCATTGTTTTTATAGGATGTTAGAACATTTTTCTCTTTTTTGTCAAACAACCATTAACCACACCATGACACAATCTAATGCCTCTAAATGCCCTATTACAGTAGTCTAGCCGCGGCTATCATATTACGTGCACTGTCTATCCCTATAGTGGTCGTTTTGTCTTTAATTGCCCAGTTGCTTGCAACAGTTTGGAACTGTTGTGCACATGCCTCTGCAAAGTGGCGCTCTTCTGTTTTCATGCACGTTAGTGTAAACGACTTTAACTTCCATTCGTCTGTGATTAGATGTGCAGTTACACCAGTTATCGTTACTCACAGAAGTCCAGTGATCCCCTGTCAGCGCCTGATGTTTCGTAGCAGGCAAGTCATTTTCCTTTTTTTTCTTTTCAGCTTCACACAGCTCGTGGATTTTTGTCATTATTGTGCGTCTTTGCGATGCTTTGATGCTCGAGTCCCCCGTTGCCACTCGCACAACTTCGGTGAACCCCTCGTCCTCAACAATATTAATCGGTCTACAGCTTTTTGCAATCCATTTGGCAACTGTGCTAGTCAACTTGTCACAGACAGACTTAATGAGGGGCCTACGTTGTTCAGTGAGGGTGGTTTGGCGCATTCCACTTTAACTCCCCTCGCCGACCAACGCATGCATCGCGTTGAGGTGGTACTTAAGGCTGGTATTGCTACGGTGAAACGATAACGTCTTCCCGCAGAGTGTTCATATCACTCTGGTTTTATTGAATGTTCCATCTTTGGTTTTTTGAAACACGAACTTCCCATTACAGCGGCGACTAATGCAGATTGGGCGGAATTGTGGGTATATTGGAAGCTCATTTTGCGCATGCGTTAAATGCGTTAACATTTTTTTACTAATTAATCCTGTAATTTAATCATAACGCGTTAACGCGTTATTTTTCACAGCTCTAGGCAATACACAACAGAAAGATTTCATAAGTTACAGGTGGAAAGCTATGGAAGAAAGTTGCATCCAGGAGCCTTCAAAAGCAAAAATGATGTGGCTCCAAAATAAATTATCCCACTTATTCCTTATTCACATAACTCAAATGTATTATGATGTAAAATAGTTTAACAGGACACATGATATGTTCAGTAACAACATAAAAACATATTTCTATTAATGTTTACGGTGACACGTTACATGAGTACGTTTTCGCCTGCGTCAATTATCGGACACTCCCACTTCGTTCCACTTACCACGTTGGTTTTCGAGATAATAATATGCTTTCCTCCTGCTTTTACATATACCGGTCTAATTTCTGTACAAATGACTTTGTCACAATATGTTTTGACAAGCAAATGTTAATCTAACTAGTGTTATTTTTGTTTGATTTGGGTATTTTTGCAGTCTATTCACTTAAACACGCACACAACAAACATGGCATGATGATTATGTAGTGTTTTTCTCATTGTGTATATTACGTTTATTATAACGGTATTGTAATTGTACTATCCTTCGTGGAAATACAACATTTGTATCTAATTCAACTTTGTTTTAGTTAAACTGTAAACGCAACTTCGGAACGCGACCTTCCTCGTCAAATCGCGTTGTTCTCCCGCCCAATTTCTCAACGAGTGCCTTTCATATTGACATAGGTCTAAACGACCAGAGTAATCGGATTTGGTCTCTGTGAGCATCCGTACTTACATTACATCATGCTAGCTGTGTTAGCATTTGAAATGACAGTTTGAAATTACAGTTAAACTTCATCTTGGAGAGAACAAATCTGACAGTAAAACTTTAAGACCAAATTAAATATTCGTTGCGCCGCCAAGTGTTCCACACTATAAGGTACACGCAAAAGTACAACACTATTTCACAAGTTTAAATTAGGTCTACAGAGTTAATTTTTTTCACAAGCAAAGCTTAAATGCCATATTTTTGTGGGAGCTTATGTTTCTTTCCATAATTGCCGGAATTTGATCACAAGAGTGAATGTAAACATGACATGCCGATAATTGACGCGTGCCGGTAATTGACGCCGTTAAGATAGTTGTGGTGCTTCTGTGGGCTAGACCAGAGAGAGGTGCTGCTCCTCAAATGGAGAGATAGTGTGAGAAGAAGTCCTGCCCTATATAGACGGGCTGGGCGATTAAATCGGATTTAAAATATAGCTGCAAATGGCGGTATGAGTTTTTTGTGTATGAAAGGCAGTGGTATAAGCAGAACACACTTGTGGGACTGAAACAGATCAATTTAGCCCATTTAGCAAGTAAGAAACTAATGATACAGGCCTAATATTTGGGGCCAATAACTAATGACAAAACACAATGGGCCTCATTCTCGAACATTTTCTGAAGTTTTTCTGAAATGTTTTCTTACAGACTTCGGAAGACCAAAATAAGAAAAAGATCCCCGCCTTATTCATAACCGCCTGAAAATGTGTTCTTAGGCAGCTAAAGTGTTCTCACCTGTGCTCCCCCGAATGAGGATTCTTAACCCTTTGTTGCCAGCCCCTTAAATGACCGATTTAGGGTGCTTTCAATTAAAGCAGTGATGTAAGAGCACTTTGTAACATATATTAATGTGTGATATCTCATTTTAAAGCTAACAGTAAGGAGTACAACACAGCACACAGTTGTTTTCATTTTTCAAAGATGTTTTTTTATTAAAAATATATATTTATGCAAATTATGCACCCTTGCGCTTCATGCACATAGGCATTCCTCGCGCATCCACCAACCGTACTTCTCCCATCCAGAGTTTCCCACACACACAGACACACAAGTGCTTCACCCATCTATGGGGCCCCTCACACAGGGGTCAACCTAACTGGGGGTCCCTCATACAGTTTTACGGCCACGCCTCCGATGACCTCACGGCAAGCCATCCCACCTTTGACACCATTTGTAGGGAACGGAGAGCATAGTCACCTCACCTGGCCTGGCTACAGGGTGCCAAACATTCACTCTGACTGTCAGAGTGCATGTTTGGCATCCTCTAGAACCGGGTTGATCCGGAGGGAGGGAGGGAGGGAGGGAGAGGGACGGAGAGGGGAGAGAGAGAGAGAGAGGGAGGGAGAGAGAGAGAGGGTGAGGTGACTATGCTCTTTGTATGCTACAAATGGTGTCAGAGGTGGGATGGCTTGCCGTGAGGTCATCGGAGGCGTGGCTGTAAAACTGTATGAGGGGACCATGGGCTTTGGGCAAGGTCTACCATGTCACAGCCCTGTCAAAGCCCTGATGGCCATGTTACATGTAGTGGACCCCAGTGCTGAGGATGGAAATGATAAGATGAGAAAAGTCAAAACCTTCCTTGACCATTTCAAGGAGCGCTGCAAAGCCCTGCATCAGCCCCTTCAAAATGTGTCCGTTGATGAGCGAATGCTAAAGAGTAGGCCCAGATCTGGAATTCGTCAATATATAAAAAGGTCCAACTCTCCTGGCTTGTCAGCCTCTTGGCCCTTTCCCTCTTGGTCTCACACCTCTCCCTCTCGTTGGTCTTGTGTTGGCTGCCAGATTTTCAGGAGCATCCTCACCGCTGCTCTCCTCGTGGCTAATATTGTCATTACCTAAGCTGAAAATCAATTGATCAGAAAAAGGAACAGTTCATTTTCTATTCTTCTTTTACACTCATATATATATATTATTGTACAGGCGTGAAATTACAAGAACACAAAACCTTGAGGTCTCAAATCAACAACGAAATATTGATAGAACTACACTAACTAACTACACTAAAACCATAAGTAACTGTCAAAATTGTTCATGAATTAGGTTAGAAAAATATCTTGAAAGCTGGGATGCACCGATACCACTTTTTTACAAACCGATACGAGTACGAGTATTTTTATTTGTGTACTTGCCGATATCGAGTACCGATACCGATACTTCTTAGATTTGGTCTCCATGAAAGTGCAATTCATTTGGAGGCAGATTTTATTTTATCCTCTACAGATTATGTCAAGCCTATAGTACAAAATTAACAGAAGGCTATCCCAAGCCAAAAATAAACAGAGCTTTCTGGTTTTAACAAAAAAAAAAGCCTTCAAACAGACAGTATCATCACATTAGACAAAATGCAAATATAACCAGATAAAGGTAATTCAATTTGCTGCATCGTTAACAACACAGTCTGCTTAACAAAAAGTGAACAGAACTATTACTGGATTAGCACAAGAGCACATTTCAGTTACAAAAGGATCAAAAGAGTCGCCTGCTCAAGTACACAAACAATCATTTAACCTATGTGGCACTATAAGTCTTTCTCTCTACCTCTCTCTCTCTCTCTGTGTGCGTGCACGTTTTTTTCTTTTGCAAGACGTCAGTTAAGATTGGTTGCTTCGGTCTTGCCCCACTAGCATCAGTGAACTCTGTGTACTTAGCACTATGGTGCGTCTTCAGATGTTTAATCAAATAGCTTGTGTTAAACAAAGTACTCTTTACTTGCCTCACCACAAGAGCTGTCCACATTGAGATTGCCCACAGTCTGGACACCGACTCCTGGGTAAATGCGCTCCGCCGCTTTACATGCATACGAGGTCAGGTCAAGATCATGCGCTCAGACAATGGGACTAATTTCGTTGCTGCAGAGAGAGAGATACGCGAGGCACTTGAAGATCTAACCCAGAAAAGGATTGCAGATGCAATGATGGAGAAAGGTGTCAAATAGATCTTCAATGCACCTGCAGCTTCTCATCACGGCGGTGTATGGGAAAGAGATTCGTACAGTCCGAAAGATCTTGAGATCAATCGTCCAACAGCAGTCTCTGGATGACGAAGGACTGTTAACAGTCATTTGTGAGGTGGAGTCCATCATTAACAACAGGCCTCTCACACTGGTGTCAGACAATCCCAACGATCTGGACGTCTTGACACCCAATCACCTGTTGCTTTTGAAGGCACAACCAAGCATCCCTCCTGGAATTTTCTCCAAGGATGACCAATATGCTCGAAGACGATGGCGGCAGGTACAATATATTGCAGATCTGTTTTGGGCCAAGTGGCTCAGACCATCACTTCAGAATCGAGAGAAATGGTCAAGATCAAGAAGGAATCTTCAAGAAGGAGATGTCGTCTTGATTGCAGATGATGCTGCTCCGCAGAATTCCTGGGTAATGGGACGGATCAGTAAGACTTTACCAGACGGCAAAGGTGTGGTAAGGAGAGCTATTGTGCAGACGAAGACCAATAAGCTGGATAGACCAGTCAGCAAGCTTTGCTTGATACTAGAGTCAGGATGAAAATGGCTCTAGGACTTTTGAAATGGATTCTTGAACTGTATAGTTTTGAGTATGTATAGTAAGGTTTGAGTTATTCTATGTACAGTATAAGGCATGAGCATATTGTAAGATTACATTGTTTGGCTCTTGTTTAAATAAAGGAGTTTAGTAATTGTTCTGCCCACCTGCATAACAATTAGGGGCCGGAAATGTAAGAGCCAGTTTGAAGAAGAGTTTTATATTATATTATTATTTAGAATATTGTTTATTTAAATCTGTAAATTCATAATTTCATGTATGGATAAATATTATTTAATTCATAGCTGTAAAGTACATTGATTGGTTAAATGAGTGGAATGTTTAGAATCAGGAGAGAACGGTGGTCATGTGACCAACTTGTGCTTGTTTAGTTTGAGATGGTCAGGTGAAGGAGCAACACAGTTTTTCTGAACGACAACACCAATGTACCGATTTACTGTTAATAAGACCTAAAGAATTCATGTTTTGTTTGTATGTTACGTTTTTGTAAAGTTTTGTAAAGTTTAAAAGGAAGATTTTTGGAAGTTTGGAATTTTTTGTCGCGTCCACACTGGTTGCTAGAAGCCTGCTCCATTAGTGGCATATGAAACTAAGACGGAGTGCCACTTACACTCCTGTCGTCATCATTTATCTTAAAATGAGCCCAAATCGCCGTTAAGGCAGCACAACGGAATTGCTAATCGCTAACGAGATGCTAGCGGCTAAATTTAGCGAAACCTGTACACTGAAATACTTTGACACTATGACAAACTTTCCTAACATAGTCAAACATCAAGCAAGTGCAACACAAGACGGCAAATAAGCTACTTACTAGTCCGGCAGAGAGTGGTAGGACAGGTAGGACAACAAATCACATTTTGTGTCCGCATAGCCCGACCAGTTTGATGCAGTGAAATACTGTTGAGTGGTATCGGTGCTTGGTATCGGCAATTCAAAAATGAGTACGAGTATTTTAACGCAGTATCGGCCGATACCCGATACTGGTATCGGTATCGGTGCATCCCTACTTGAAAGGAAAATAAATAATCCTTTATCTCTTCTTCTAAATGTCTTGTAAGTCCCTGCTTGCTTATGCCTTTCAAACGCCAAAATGAAAACCCAGTAACATGTTGTTTGCTATTAGTACAAGGTGCGTACTACAGCTTTGCGGGAAACGAAACACATGTGAATGTTCAAAAATGTTCTCAGTTCCCGGCAGAGCTACGAGCCTGTGCACCATCCGTGGGTTGGGTCTGTGCTCTCGAGGATAAACGCCCTCAGCATCTCCGTGTCTGCAACCTGTTGTCTGTCCTGTGTGTCCCTGGCTGTCTCTGTCTGCAATAAACTCTGTTTCAAGTATTCCCATCTCGGAGTCTGATCGTTCCGTGACACACATTCACATCACAACCCCATACGGAAACACAACCTAAACTAGCAGATTTTTTAAAAAGTGTTTGTACACCATAAAGTTAATGATACAGGGGGGGCACGGTGGCGCAAGCCGATAAAGCCCCCCACGTACGGGCTACATTGCCTGAGGGGACACAGGTTCAAGTCTGGCCTGATGTCATTTCCCAATCCTCTCCCGTACTCTTCTCCGCCTCGCTTCCGGTCATATCTTCAACTGTCCTATCCAAATAAAGGCATAAAAAGCCCAAAAATAAATCTTAAAAAAAAAAAAAAAAGTTAATGATACAGGCCTAATATAGATAAACAACTGTTCTTTTGCTGTAACCAAATAACCTACTGTAACTACTAATAAAGTGCAAATATTCTATTGAATAAAAGCACTGAGGGTTCAGCCTCTAACAGCTTTCTAGTCCACACTGCAGGCAGTGAGGTTGGTGTTGTATATCTTAGTCATGCATTTCCTGATTAGTTATAAGAACCATGTGAGGAACCGGGCAGTCACCCCACGTTATTTTGGGATGTGGCGACTGGACTTGGTGAAGATGTGAAGAAAACCCAGCACAGGATATGGTGGCTTTTGTATAACAATATATATATATATATATATATATATATATATTTACACATGTGCCCACACAATGAAACAAACAAATCAAAATGCACAAACCGTAACCTCGTTCCTGGCCACCTGCTTGGCCGAAGCTAGGCCCCAATCTATGTACAGGCACTAGGCACAATGCTAGGTACTTATGTAAAACAAGACACAATAACAAGCAAACATAAACTAGGCAGAAAGACAAGGCAAATAGACAAAGCACAAAACAGTGGAACGAAACAAAGTAAACCGTGTCCACAGATCTAGACACGTACACACTTCCTCAGACCCGGTAAGCGGTACACCTTGCGGTTGTTCCAAAGTTCTTTCCTTTTTGCGCCCTCTAATCTCTCTCTCAAAAAGTCTCTCCTCATGCTTGCCTGAGGCACCCTTAACCAGAGGTGTAAAGTAACGAATTACATTTACTCAAGTTACTGTAATTGAGTAGTTTTTTTGTGTTCTTTGTAATTTTTAAGTAGTTTTTGAAATCGGTAATTTTACTTTTACTTAAGTAGATTTTGACTGAAGTATTGTACTTCGCTACATTGGAAATTACATCCATTACTGACAACAAAAAAAAACATAGTTCAAGGTGGGAATCGCGCACGACAATTCTCGCTGCAGTGGTGGATGCTGCATAGAGTGGATGATGGAGTCGATGCAAGGCACCGGTGCCGAGTCACGAGCGATAGAGATGGAGGAAGATGATAGTGCGGACTGCCAACAAGCTGCGGTCAACCAACAAGCTGAAGCACCGAACTTTCCGCCAGTTGAAATTAAAGAAGATGAAGAAAACCTGTGGCCACATCTCAGCAAGCAGTTTGCCTTCCAACGTAAAAGAGGCAACAGCTATATAATACTGTGTAAACTGTGCCTAACCCGCCAGTCAGAACTTTCTGCTTATAAAAATTAATCTTCAAATCTGCGCAAGCATGTGTTGGTAAGTACAGTATTTGTCCCTTTCCATTTGTAGTTCAGACAGCATTTTTGTCGTTTAGTTAGCTTTGCTCCATTAAGCAAAATATGCGTTTCATGGCACTAGTAGCCTCATTTTGGCTAGCACTTGCAACCGCCCTGAGTATACTAACGTCGACAGCCATCATCCAATAGACTAATAATAATTCCATTCCTGTCTTCCATTCGTTTCAGGTCATAGCATTATTATGTTCAGTCTCTCATATTGTGTTAAAGACTACAGATCAGTCATCAGCAATGAAATACACCACATAAACTGATATTAGGCTAATCATTTGGCTGGCTCCCATGCCTTGAAACAGAGCAACGTGAATGCGCACACCATCGTTGTCAGACAGTTGGACAAGTCAATGTGTATGTCGTTATCTGGAATTTATCACGATGTTTAGTCAGATAAGTGGTGGCTTTGCAACGTGCAGGTCTTTCATGCTCAGGGGTCTCGGTTAGCAAGAATTGAGGATTATGAATTGTGATGCATGTAGAAATAGAAAATAATGCTATAATTCTGTAAATATACTGTAGGTCTGTCATCTCAAGCTGCTATTTATTGCTATTTCTGTTTTATGATGCACTCTTGATGGCAGCTCAATACTTAATTGTCAAAAATGTTGTTTGTCATTCTACAGGTCTAGTCTATGTCAGACAACACCTTGACCAGATGTTGGAGGCTGGAGCAAGTCGGACAACATTCATCAGATGAAGATGATTTATTTTCCTCAATGAAGTCCAAAAGGTCAGAAGGGGAGTTAGAAGGGTACCTAGCCTGTGTCTCAGTCAATATGGATCTGCTGAACGCCTTTCAGAATATCAAAAAACTGTCCCGGAAACTCAATACTGGCCTACCTGCCTCGGCCGCCTGCGAGCGACTCCTCAGCTGTGCTGGATTGCTGTTCAATGCAAAGCGAGCCCGGATGAACTCTACTCACCTTAAAAATCAGCTGCTGCTCAAACTCAACAAGAAGTTTGTAGACTAATGTTCTAAAGGTGGACATAAGTAAAGTAACCAAAGTTTACAGTGGGGCAGCGGCAGCGGCATTTTAACTTTTTATTTTAGCTGTCATGTGGTTCATGTCCTCCCAAAAGTTCTCAAATGTTGTGTTGAAATGTTTAATGTTTAACATGTTTAATTTCATTGCATCTATATTCCTAAAGATTCTCCTTTAATTAAAAATAACTAGTTTTTGTATTGGATTTATGACTCCTTGTCTTTTTTTGCACTATATAGGAGCGGCCCCCATCAAGTTGTTGAAAGTAACTAAGTAACTTTTACTTAAAGTACATTTTAAATGAACTACTTTTTACTTTTACTTGAGTAGATTTTTAGATGGGTAATTTGACTTGTACTTAAGTAAAATTTCATCAAAGTAATTGTACTTTTACTTGAGTACAACATTTCAGTACTTTTTACACCTCTGCCCTTAACATAGGGCAGCCACTTGGGCTGAATTGGTCCAATTAGCTCCTCTGGGATTCCACCACTATCGTGGGGGAACCTGGACCAAACCATAGTGGTCACACTAGGGCCAAACACTCTCTCCAGCAAGTCACGGTGAGAATACAGGGACACAATATCTTGGGAAAGGAGTTCAAATGCATACAGGAGAACCTAAATCCTCATGAAAACCCATTCGAATGCTAATGAACATGGTGTCCATGTTTGAGACAGAGGGCAGAGAACACAAACAGGAACATGGGTTACAGATTAAGATATTACAAAATAATGTGGAATAAGGTGAAAATTCACTCAAGTTACCTCAGAACTCCGGAGTTGCATATAAGTATATTAAATCAACAACAACAAGCTCGTCGGACTCACTCTGAAGTGTCTTGGCAGACAAGAGAGGCATGGGCCCACTCTCAGACTGCAGCATACAAGAGAGAAGCACAATTAAACACATCACACAAGGTTTATATAAAGTTGTCAAAATAAGTTTGGTTGATTATTTCTCTGTTGTTACAATGCTAATTGGAACTGTATTTTATATCGTTGGAAAGCCTGTTTATTTACCTTTTCAATGTCCAACTTGTAAGGATCATGCATTTGTGGGATGAGCAGCACAGCTGATTATGCCGGTAGCGCCCAAGTAAAATTTGCAAAAACAGAAAAGTCATGTTTCAACTAACAAGGGCATATGATTAACACACATACATACTTGATTAAAGTCAGAGGGCCTCATTTACTAACAGGATTGCGCCCATTTCAGGCGTAAAATGGCGGGTATAAACATAAAACCGTATTTACAAAGGCGCCGCACTTTAGATTACCGCTGCTGGGAGGGCATAAGGGAAAGTGGGTGTTCGTCGCAAAGAGATGGGAGGAGATGCTGTCAGGGAAAAGACCCTAAACTTTTAGTTAGTAGATAAAAGACACCACAACAAGCGTATTGTTAACCAGACTGTTACGCCGCGTCTGGCTGAGGGCAGCAGCTTAACCAAGCTCTCCCTATCGTCTTTGCCGACACACCAGCCTTTTATTGAACACAATGTTTTACACAGTAAAACCCAGGATTCTGGGATACACTTAGGACAAGTGCAGTTTAGCTGAATTTTACTTCTGCCCAGCAACAACACATTTCACAACCTCCAATTCCTTCTTATCTTATGTAAACATATACGTGAGGTATCTGGGTTAACATTCTTGGTCTTGCTAAGTGGCTTCCAAATTCCAACCTACACACACTTTACAGACAGCATTTTGGAACAAGCTTTTTAGTTGAAACATTCATGATAAAATATACTAATACTTTCTTTAACAGATGCGTAAAGTGCGCCTACTTATGTATTCGTAACGAAACAAGAGGTGTTTCAGCATGACATATCAGCTGCTAAATGAAAACTATGTGCCTGCGAGAAATTTGAAAAATACAAACATCAGAAATGTTATTTTTTTTCAAATGTTTATATTTGATATCATTTAATATAGGCATACATTTCAGTTGCCCCTGTCCACGCTACAACTCCAGTTTTCAAATGTATCGGCCTAGGGCAGCGTTTTTGAAAAGCATGGTTTTCAGTGTTCAGGAATACGCCGTTTTAAAGTAAGGAATGTCGTGTATTCCTACCAGACTATTTAACGGGATGATATGGAGCAGTTAACCTGGCTATTAACTATCCTAGCTATCTCTAGCTTAGGGAACCATCTTAACAGTTTGCAGTTGCCTGTGTGTGATTAACTCATGTTAAAATGGCATTATGCAGTAATTGTACATCAGGATTAGGGTTAGGATAATCAGTTTTACCTTAAAATAACAGCTACAATTACTTTTAATATGGAGAATCGCCTCCATGCCATTGCCATACCAGGGTCTATAGGCATATTACTGCTAAATGTAGGTTTGCCTGAAGCCGCCCGGTTTCTACTGTCTGCCGAACTAGTAAGTAGCTTATTTGCCGTTCTTGCTTTGTCTTGTGTTGCACTTGCTTGATGTTTGACTGTGTTAGGACAGTTGTTGACTAACTAGTTTGTCATAATGTCAAAGTCAGCACATTTCAAGAGATTTCGTTAGTTTTAGCCGCTAGCATATCGTTAGCGATTAGCAATTGTTCCGTTATGCTACTTTAATATGTACTGAATATGAACTTGTGAACATAAACTCGTTAATATGAAGCTGTACAAGCACCCTGAGAGGTAACCATAGCAACCCAGAAACTCAATGTTTGCTGAAAAGTTTAATTTCCCAAAATCCCAATAAAGGACATTCTTGAATTCAAAGTGATCACAACTTTTAATGTGGACAGAAGGGCTAAACAGAGAAATAGTTTCTATATTTACCCGGGCTAGTTTGGTGTAACCTCGTGAAACCAAAAGCTCTAATTCTAATTTTAGCTCATCATCCATGGTGGAACTCGCAGGCTCTTTCTTCCATATTTTAGCGGAGCGCTAAATAACACTAATGGGCAGTGTTAGGCGCAGATGACGCGACGACGTTCTTGTTTGATAAATAGGATGCAAAATACCGTGCGCGATATGCGGTTTGGCAAAGACGCTGATTGCGCTGCGGTCGCAATGTTAGTAATTGATGATGGTATATAATTTATACCATATATTGAAGATTCAGTCTTAGGTTTGATCAGTCAGGATCCAGGTTTATTCTTGAAGAATGGCTGCCAACCACTGTGAGACAGAGACTTTCAGATCCATCCTCCCTCACAGGACTTCACCTCAGCATATCTGATTATTCCTTGAGGAACAGTCTGTTAAATACACTGATATCTAAGGGGTGTTACCATCTATTCAAATGGGCCATGGGTGCAGGGTTCATTGTCTCGACCTGGGGAAAATCAAGTATATTCACCCAGGAACTGATTACATGCTAGTTAAATCCAAATAAAAGTAACAATTATAAATATAGCTGCAAGCGGATTCCTCCTAAGATTGTGAAACCAGGGGAAAATGTATATTCTTTACAATTTTGGAAAGAAGAGTAAAAGAAGGAAAGAAGAGTGGAAGAAGGAAAGAATAGAGGAAATAAGAGTGAAGAAGGGAAAGAAGAAAAGAAAGAAGTGTCTTGCTAAAGGACACTTCAACAGGGAATTGACAACCTTCTGATTACTAAACGCCTTCTCTACCCCTGCACCACTGTCGCCCAGGTGTATATCTCAAATATTTGCTTACATATTTCTTCACTTCCTGTTTGTCGGCTTATCTGCTTAATTTGAGTGGTTGTACCGGACAAACGGTTGTGAGGATCAATGCTTGGTCTGAAGATCATCTCTGGTGATTTTGAAGAAGATTTGACCAAAATTGTAGGAGGTGTAGGCATTCAAAGGTTTTTTGATAAAACCGGGAATAACAGAAAATCTATATAACCGAAAATTGTCGCCATTGAACGTTGAATTCGTCTTTATCCAAGAAATCCAATGGTACCTCATTTTTGAAAATCGGTCAAACGGTTTAAAACTTACAGTGTTAACAAAAGTCCAACTTTGACCCGTTAGTGGCGCTAGTGTGGTCTAGTGGGAGACATGAAACTTGGTGTGAGTGAAGAAGGGACTGTCCTTAATGAGTGTGCCAAATTTCAGAAAAAGTTACTATACGGTTCTAGGGGCTGCCATTGACTCCCATTGCAGAAGAATAATAATAATACCTACAATAACAATAGGTTTCCTCCTGACGGAGGAATCCTAACTAGGTATAAGATCATTGAATTATTGACTATGGCATGTTCTGATTAATTATACCGGTCCCTTCACTTAAATGAGGACCAGAGTTTCATATTTCCTTGTCATAATGTCAGTCACTTCAGTTAATATGTGACACAACAGGAAAGCAGCAATATCCGGTTCCACCATATTTATGTCAGTTGAATAATTACTTTTTAATTTACTTTTTTTTATTACAGTTTTGTGACTGACGTATTCAATAATTGGCCACAATTCACTTTAAACACAATATACAAATATGAATGTCAAATGTTCCATGACTCATTCTCATTTAAATTTTTAATAGAAGTGCGTTTGAGCGTATTTATTTAAAAAGCTATGAATACAATTGTTTATGTATTTCACTTGATAAATTAGCTTCATTGTTTTAAATAATGTCATATCATCTCAAATCCCCACTAGCCCCATCCCAATTGCTACTGAAGAGATATTGTGCTGATAGGGAGCTTTTTCAGTTTAACTTAATAATTAGTGTGAGACTGAAGTAGTGTGTACTATTTCACAGGATATTTTCATCTCTGTCTTTTACATTTTACACCCATCCCTGCATAGTTTTTAGATTATATCCAATTTTACAACAATTTCTCTCTTTCTCTCTCTCTTAGGCTCTCTGATTGTCTCATCTCAGAGAAAGGTTATATTTGTCTGGCTTCAGCTCTGTATTCAAACCCCTCTCACCTAAAAGAGCTGGATCTGAGCTACAATCATCCCGGAGAATCAGGACTGAAGTTGTTATCTGTTAGACTGGAGGATCCTGTCTGTAAACTGGAGAAGCTTAGGTAAGCGTAGAAAGAAATCCCAATGTTGTACTTTTCTGCATTATTCGTGTGAGATCAAATCAGTTTCTTCATACCTAGTGTAGTGCTGTCTTTAAATAGCTAATTTATCAACTTAGATGTAGGTCACTTCTTTGATGCAGCGTCCAATATTGCATATATGAATTTAAATTGTCCCTTTTGTAAAGTGGTCCAGAGGAATGAAGCGAGGATTAGAGGTCAGGCAGGGAAGGTGGCAGGCAGGGAAGTGAACTCCAAAGGAATCCAGAAGTCCAAAGCAATTATATGATAGCAAAGTGATTAGTCAATTAATAGGCAGTTGGTAGAGGTGAAAACTAGTCCAAATTAGGCAAGAAATACATAATTAAACTAAGAGCACCGGTGCAAAATACAACAGAATAAAATGCAACAAAATATTCACCAGTGCTCCTATAGCCGCCCATTTTAATTACTGATTGATCAGATACAACATTCCTCTTACAGTTATACATACTCATCTGTCCTTAAATTATCATTTAGTTCAATAACTCAAAAATGGATCCTGCATCTAGTAACTATAAACTATTCAAATGAAAACAATTGCAGATGTTATCTGTTTTAGAATATTATATGTGTGACTTGTGTGTTTCTGTTCCAGAACCGACCATGCTTCTGTCAGCAGAGCACGACCACGTTTGCTGAGATGTAAGTCTTAATGGTTAATTCAGTAACTGTATTAGACAGCTCAGCTAGTAAATGGAACCTTGCACATTTGGACACTTTTCAGAACTGTACTTTTACTTTTTGCTTTTACTTCGCTGCATTTGCCCTTAATGCCATCTCTACTGTCAAATTATCTTGTGACATTTGTGTCAGCTTCTGCCCAAACTTGATAAAGGTATTGGACAACCACAGGGTGTATTGCACAACTCAGATAGAACATTCTTTAGTGTTTTTTTTTTATTTAAGTTAGGTTGGTAGATGTTAAATTGCTAGAAGGTTCTGTTGTCAGTCCAGGGAATCCATAGCCTGGGGGCCAGCCGAACTTAGCCCCGCCCACAACATTTGAGGTCGGGAAGTTCGGTCTGGCATTGCTCCGTTAGGGAGAAACTATGCCCAAACCAGAGCTGTTCGTACCAATCAAATTGTCGGTGCGGGCTTTATACTATGATGGACCGATGATCAACAGTAACGTAATCAACCATGTCACCAAAGAGCGCTTGGGTTGAATTTCGTTTTCAACAAACATGGCTGCCGCTGGAGAGCTGATTAGCTGATTGGTTGTAGGTCTATCCAATTGAGCGAAGAGGCATTTTTTCCCTGGTTTGGTTGAAACACGCCCCGTAATCACAGCCCAATGGAGCAGTATCAGACTCATATTCTGACTAGAATTCTGAGTATGACATCGTCAGGCTCGGGAATCCAGGAAAAAAGCCAGCAGATGAAACTACGTTTTCAGTATTCCATAGTTTTGGACCAATGACCTTAAGGCTCAACCACCCTTGGCTTTAAAATTAGACCAAGGTCAAAACCAGTAAAAGCTCCTCGGAGGACAGTATGCATCCGAATGCGTTCAGGGTTCCCGCGGGTCCTTAAAAAGTCTTAAAATGTCTTAAATTAAAATTCGGGTAATTAAGGTCTTAAATTGTCTTAAATTTCACGTAAAGTTGCTGTAGGTATTATTTTTTTTGCCGGTGCGCTTAATGACGATGAGAAAGCACAGTGGCGCATCGTAAAACATCTAATAGTTGATTAATTTAGTATTGTGTGAAATGAGTCTCCGCAATTTAATAGCTGTTTACCGTACGTCGGCTACAGACGCTGACGTTAGGCTGCGTGTCGCCATTACGCGGTGGTCGATGTGAGGTTCGACACACACACACACACACTTGGGTATCTCCAAGTAATCTGTGAACGCAAGCTGTCATGAATATTTCTTTCAAGCTTGTTTGTTTGGCCAACCCATGTCACCATGACACGCTTTTTATTTCGAGTCTTCTGGTCTGTTCGAAATGGAAGGTAGCTGCCTCAATGCCGTAATTGACAGGTGTATTACAAGACATGTCTTTCGGGTGAAAGCGTTGGTTTCGAGCGGCCTTTTTAAGATGGCATTTACGGTAACGTGTAACGTTGGTACACTGCAATAACGTTATGCTATCTAACGTAGGCTAACGTGCTAAAGTCAGACAGTTGGCGGACAGACGCCTCGCAAATCATATCAACCATTTTTGCTGGTTACAATAACGGTGTTATCGGATAGTACAGTGTCTTTTTCTCGGTAACTTTTGACAAATCTAAGCGTGAAAACGCTGAAAAATGTACATTTACATAAAAGACATGGCCGTCAGGCGAGTTTGGTCCGGAGTTTAGCTGCTAAAGTTATCTTCTGTCCTGTCGTTTAAAGCAAACCTTTTAGCTCTTGCATTGGTCTCACATTATGTATTTATCACTTCACTGGATTGGAAGACCATTTTCCAGGCTCTCGCATGCCCCCTTCATTGAGGCAGAGGTTACGTTTGCCTCCCCTATGTGCTTTTTCACTGTGGTTTTATGACAGATCAGCAAGACTAAATAGCTTCTTCACATACGTGAAATACATTACATTACCTATTCTATGGATACAAACGACATATAATAACAGTGTCTACAAATATTTCAGTGATGACAAACAATGAGAAAGCAAAAGGCATGTGCTCAACCCAGTGTGTGAGGGATTGCACAATCTGAGATGAGGCGCAGCTCGTTGCTGCCTCACCTCGCTAGTCGCCTCTGTTTGAACTGGAACATGCTCATGGTCAAATTCAGCGATTTTGATTATAAAAATGATCGGAATCATACAAACATTTTATTTAAAGCACAGATCAGTAGATACATATTAATATTTATTTAGTTTTTTACTTTTTATGAGGCTCTGCCTCCCCTGACCACACGTCCCTATGTAATCTGTAATCTGAAACACTGACCCGTTTTCTACTGCTGGGCGCTTCACTGCAACTGAACAAATTTAACACTCTCCTACTTCAGTTTGTTTTCGGAATGACAGAATTTTAGGAGGAGGATGCCATTACTGTGGCTCAACTAGAGGCAGGTTGGGTTGGCCTGTGCCCGTGCCCGTGCAACATTCAACACAGGAATGTTTATGATTAAACTGTTACCAGAGCACAAAATTGTTTACAACAGCACAAAGTTCTTCATAGATCTAGCCTCATAATTTTGTTGTCAAAGTGCACCAGATTGATGCATTGAACTTTAAAATGTGCAAAATGTTCTTATATATAAAATATATTCCCCGGGGAGCATGCCCCGGACGCACCTAGGGGGTTCGCGTCGTTGTCACCTTTTTCATCCCTGATGAGTTTGCACCCCTGAATTGAGTATTCCAAAGAAATTGTGACATTTTTGGGTCTTAAATTATATTTGTTGAGGTCTTAAAAAAGTCTTAAAAAGCATTAAATTTGACTTTTGAAATGGTGCAAGAACCCTGCGTTATTTGGGAAAGCATAGATCATTTGATGTAAATAGATATTTCTTCTACCCGAAGTAGTTCGTCATGACTTCACCTCATTGCATCAGCTACTATGTTTCTTCAAATCAATTCATATCATCATATACCACAAAATGAAAATGCCCATTCTGTTTGCAACATATGGAACTGTTCTCACTAACTAGTCGTTTCATTTACTACACATTATTGAAAAGAGTTGACTATATTCTATAGTCGCCCTACAAATTTGGAAATGAATGAGTGTATAATGGCGTAATGCATAACCATATGCATCTCAAACAGACAGTGTCTACCCAGGCCCCCCCAGTAAGGCTAAAACACAGGGGGTGGTTCATACAGTTCAGAAAACTTAGTTTAGTTAAAGGTACATTGTGTAGTTTTGATGGCCATCTAGTGGCGAGGTTCCTAAATTGCAACCAGCTGAATACCCTTCCCTTTACGATCCTACGATCCGAACTATGAACGCTATATACATTTCTACTAATAGATCCCCAAAATACTCCACACTGCACATTTAACCAATATTTTGTCTTCTTTACTCTATATGTAGTAGTATCATCAATGCAAATGATGTTATAATTAAATATATAATTATATAATTATAATGATATATTTACCTATATTTTGTCTTTTTTACTTGTTACAAATAGTGTTAGTACAGGCAAGCGTAATTTTAAAATGATCTGTTGTTAATTTGTGTACTGAGTACTATGTGCTGAGAGTGTTTTTAATACTCAGTTGAAAAGATAAATACTGATGTCATAGCCACTGATTAATGATGAACAGCCACTTTAAAAACCTAATCTGCTGGTTTAGTCCATCGTTTTTGCATCAAATCTAAATTGAGTTGTTAACGAGTTTGTCAGGGCAACATTGTTAAACTAGTTGACGTGTAATGATCAGATGAGATGTTAACTGGAGGCCCCGATCACAGAAAACAATGAACTTTTATACAGTATTTGTCACACTAACAGTTACACAGTTAATACCTCTCTTCTCTGAATAAAGTATGATTTAAACTCTAATGATGATAATTGGTTAAGACATTTTTCAGATCATTCCTCTCATTTCTACAACTCTCCCTTGGTCAATTCTCACAAATCATCTGCTGACACCTCTATATATACATGGACTGGGGGAAATGCAAGGCTGATAACAAATGTCATGAGAAACCACCACTTTCAAGCATGCCTTCCCATCAGAACAGGGAGAGAAAGATTGCTTGTTACGAAGTTTATACTTTTCCCATATAGTGAATACATATGTTTTGTGTTTGACAAGACATCCAGTGCAAGAGTTCATGTCTAAGGGCCCGTCCACACGGAACCTGGATTGCCTGAATCCGGAAAGAAATGTTGTCGGATCTGCCTTCCGTCCACACGAACCCGGCGGATTGGTTCCCTTAATCAGCAACTTTTTAAATCCAACCCGCCAGCGGATCCGTGTTCGTGTGAACGCCCGATCCGCACATTTTCTAACCCGATGACGTAATTGCCCCACGTGAACGCCCCCCCCCCCATGTCTTGCAACCTCAGCCTGAACCCTTATTAACACTGCTGTGTCACTTCATAACAGCAACAACATAAACTAAATCGATGTTGTTAAGAAGCAGCTGAGGAAAGGGATGACATTAACAAGCCACACTTTTATCTATTTGCATCGGACCATTGTTCAAAACCATTTTTTAAAAGTGTCAGCAATAGCCTATATAAGAAAATCTGACGTGAAAAGTATTTTGTTATAGACGGAAGTTTTAAAATGGTAACTTAACTGAAACGAGTGTTATGGTGAAGTGCGCGATTCTAACTAGTCCTGTTTGAGTGCTGTGGTAACAGTGATTTCAGGTGGTAGAGAAGTCGTTCAGCAATCGAGAGACTCGACTTCTGTCTTCTGTCACTTTATGCGCATGCTCCATGACGTCTTTACAGCGGATTCGCTCCAGCATTTACGTGTGGGCGCAGATTTTTCTTGACACGGCTCCGTGTGGACGCAATAAATAAAAGTACCGGATCCAAAAATGCTTCCGGATTCAGGCAATCCAGGTTCCGTGTGGACGTGGCCTTAAACTAAGTCTCCAACCCCTACCCTTGCTGATGTTTTAACACCCTTGGAATGTGAGGTAGTGTGTGTGTGTGTAATGTTGTGCTGTGTTTGGACAACCACCGGAAAGGGAGGGACAGCGGAGAGCAGCATTTCACAGAGCAAGCACACAGACAGAAAAACACACAAATCAAATTACTCCAAAACAAGACTATAATGCTTGTGAGTCCAGTTTATTCAAACACATATTCAAGCTACTTTGCATTAAAAAAAAAATATATATATATATTTTGCCGCGAAGTACGAATGTATTGAGGTTTCTGCACAACAGCATCATCTGGATCTGGTGGGGCAGTGCCCCACCTGTCCCTAATGTAGAAACGCCACTGGTGTGGTGTGTTTGGAATGTGAGGTAGTGTGTTTGTGTAATGTTGTGCTGTGTTTGGAATGTCTAGCAGTGTGTGTGTGTGTGTGTGTGTGTGTGTGTGTGTGTGTGTGTGTGTGTGTGTGTGTGTGTGTGTGTGTGTGTGTGTGTGTGTGTGTGTGTGTGTGTGTGTGTGTGTGTGTGTGTGTGTGTGTGTGCGTGCGTGTATTGGTGTACTGTGTTTGGAATGTAGTGTGTCTGGGGGCGACAGTGGTACAGGAGGTAGAGAAGTTGTTTAGTAATCAGAAGGTTGCTAGTTCGATTCCCTGTCGAAGCGTCCTTGAGCAAGACACTAAACCCTAATTGCTCCTGATGTGCAGTGTGCCATCAGTGTAAATGTGAAAAAATGTGTATACATCCTTGTAAGTCGCTTTGGATAAAAGCGTCTGCTAAATGACTAACAGTAACAGTATTGTTGTGCTGGGTTAGGAATATGTATTTCTGTGTGTGTCTGTGATTTAGTGTATTGTGTAAGGAATATGTCATTGTGTGTGTAGGTGTGTGTGTGTGTGTGTGTTTGTTTGTGTGTGTTTGGAATGTAAAATAATGTGTTTGTGCTTTGTTTGGAATATGTAGTGGTGTGTGTGTGTGTTTGTGCTGTGTTTGTAATATGTAGCTGTGTCTGTTTGTGTGCATGTTTGTAATGTAGTGTGTTTGTGCATGTGTGCGTCTGTGTGTGTGTGTGATTGTGTGTATTGGTGTATTGTGTTTGGAATGTGTGTGTGTGTGTGTGTGTGTGATTGTGTGTTTGTTTGTAGTATTGTGTTTGTGTGTGTTTGGAATGCAGTGTTGTGCACGTTCACACCTCTCATGAACTAGTTCAAAGTTCAGTTCATACAAGTAAACATGAATCGTTCACGTTCATAGTTCACTATTTAAATTCTGAACTAGTTCATAGTTCAGTTCATTTTCATTTTTTTTTAATTAGTATGTAGTACCATTTAAATAATGAATTATACAGGGAACTAATAATAATAACTTGCTCTTCAGCAATGATATGCTACTGGCTTAATCTCAGATCAACAAGGGCATGTACACTAAATGAAAGACTGCTCAAAAGTTAGCATAGGTAAACCCTGTAACACTCGTATTTGTACATTAGCAGTTTATGCTAAGCGAGTTCACGAACAGTGCATCATGCTAGATCAATTAAGTGACAGTGCTCGTAACAATTATGAGAAAGCTAAACTATAACAAACACATAATGACAAGGTAGGCTACACAGTCAAACTCACGTATACATGGACGCACACAACTTCAACAAAGTGCAACGTTCAATTATGTGAAAATATGCCCGAAGTTAACTGCTACTCCATCTAAATATGCCGTGTAGCGATATCAAAACATTGCACCGTGAGAAGTGGAGTCACATGACCAACGCAATTACCAAATATGGTCATTTACCCTAAACATGGTCTGTCTGGGCAATTTAACAAATAATTACTATGGCCTTTTTAACAGGTACTGAGCAACGACATGGTACAAGCATTCGATTTAGACAGCGTCTTTCCTCAGTAGAAGGAAAACATTCCGTAATGTTTTAGCTAGACCTCAGTGGCGCTTGACCTCAGATAATATGAACGCGTTCATTGAACACGTTCATTTTTATGAGAACGATGAACTGAACGCAACTTCATGACAAATAATGAATTTGAACACAACACTGTTGGAATGTAAAATAATGTGTGTGTGTGTGTGTGTTTGTGTGCTTTGTTTGGAATATGTAGTGGTGTGTGTGTGTTTGTGCTGTGTTTGTAATATGTAGCTGTGTCTGTTTGTGTGCATGTTTGTAATGTAGTGTGTTTATGCATGTGTGCGTCTGTATGTGTGTGTGTGTGTGTATTGGTGTATTGTGTTTGGAATGTGTAGTAGTGTCACTCATAGTGTCACCCCATATTCTGATGATGTTGTTCTCTCCTCTCCTCTCCTCTCTTCTCTCCTCTTGTCTGCAGATGCCTGTGAGCTCACACTGGACTCAAACACAGCATACAGATTTCTCTCTCTCTCTAAGGGGAACAGAAAGGTGACACGTGTGGATGAGGAGGAGTCGTATCCTCACCATACAGAGAGATTTGAAAAGTGGCCTCAGGTGTTGTGTAGAGAGGGTCTGTCTGGACGCTGCTACTGGGAGGTTGAGAGGAGTGGGAATGGGGCTCGTATATCTGTGGCGTATAAAAGCATCAAGAGGAAAGTAAAGAGTGATGACAGTGCACTGGGACATAATGACAAGTCCTGGAGTCTGGAATGCTTTCCTTACAGTTACTATGTCTGGCACAATAATAAACGCACTGACATACTACCTGCCCCCTCCTCCAGCACAGTAGGAGTGTACCTGGACTGGCCGGCCGGCACTCTGTCCTTCTACAGTGTCTTCTCTGACACACTCACCCACCTGCACACGTTCCACTCCACATTCACTGAGCCCCTCTATCCTGCGTTTAGGGTTCATTATAACTCCTCAGTGTCCCTGTGCCAGATCACACGACCTCCCCATGCTGCAGGAACACAGGAGTCACCCGCTCCTATTCATACACATGTGTGATGCTATGGGAATAGTGATATGTGTATTCTGTTTATACACCACTGCTTTGATGATACTATGTATATATGTTGTATATTTTGTGCATTTTCTGAATTGAAGATGTGGGTTATAAAATGATGGAGATAATTTCCAAACACTGTTAATGACTTAAAAATGTACGAATCAAGTGCCTTGTATTATTAATTACCTTATATAGATCATGTACTTATGTAAGCAGGAACATGGCTTTTCTGTGTTTCTGCGTGTGTGTAACTTAGAATATTAGGTGCCACTTAGTCTGCATATGTACAAGAGCATGTTTAGACCAGAGGTGATAAGAAGGATCGAACTGTGCTTCTTCCGACCTTGTGCAAAACTTCCATCCTTGCCTCGGACGTCAGAAATCCACCACGTGGTTATCCCTGCTGAACGCTAAACTTCTGTCTATATAAACCTTGTGCGATGTGTTTAATATTGCTTCACTTTCAGCCTTGTGCTCACCTAACATAAGAATTGTTCAGCAACAATATGATGTATTCTTGTCTCCTTAAGCTTTAAAGGTGGTCTGGGGTCGTATTAGGCATAGTTATTGTGTAATTTAAGCCAAAACAAAAATGAATTAATTTTTCCATGTGTCAATTTGAAACACATAACTGACTTAGCCATCACATGTATTACAGTAGTATAATAAGTAAGGTTACATTTCTACACAATGAATCACTGTAGCATGCAGGTAGATGAGTGAGGGCAGATGTGAGTTTGTCTCCAGAGTGACTCTTCAGACAGGTGTTGGAATGAAATGTGTTAATTTCACGTTTAGATTGAAAGCTGCTCCTGTGCTCTGTGGCTTCTCACAGATCATCTTCATCCCTTCAGAGTGATGTCAGACATGTTTTCTCTTCAGACATGACCTTGGAGAAAATACCTCTCTCATACAAGCTGTTATCATTTCTGTTTTATTATGAAAGATACTGATTGTATGTTTTTTGTCCTTGTATGCAGCAAAGAATGTGTTGGCAGTCATTTTGATTAGCTCTTTGTGAAATCAACATTCTCTCTACTCTCTCTATTATATAAAGTGTAATGTGAGGAGCAATTCAAATGAATCTAAATAAACAACACAAATGTCTTCCGACACAAACTACATGAGGGCATGAAATTCATTTTCAAATAGAGAAAAAGAACAACATGATGATCATAGAGATGCTGCAGCTGACAGACTATCCAGCAGTATGACTGTTTGGGTACATTTATAAATAAAGTTTTACACAAACAACAAAGAAAACAGTGTTCATTTTACAATCTTAATCGCAGTCATTATCATAATTGTTCACCAATTCTCTCTCCAAACTTTACAAAGAAAAAACAAGTTTTTTTTTATCTTCCCAAAGAATGTAAGCAAAAGAAACTCTTTTGATCAGTCTCCTGAATGACATTTAATTTTCTGAAATGCTTCGTTCTCTGGAGTATAGATGGCTCTGCCGCCCTCATCTACCAGTCCTAACGTCACATGTCACAGAACCCATCTCCCCTCCACCTACAACAGAACCCTTCTCCCCTCCACCTACAACACAACCCATCTCCCCTCCACCTACAACAGAACAGAACCCATCTCCACTCCACCTACAACAGAACCCATCTCCCCTCCACCTACAACAGAACCCATCTCCCCTCCACCTCATCACAACAGAACCCATCTCCCCTCCACCTACACCAGAACCCATCTCCCCTCCACCTCACCTACAACAGAACCCATCTCCCCTCCACCTACAACAGAACCCATCTCCCCTCCACCTACAACAGAACCCATCTCCCCTCCACCTCACCTACAACAGAACAGAACCCATCTCCACTCCACCTACAACAGAACCCATCTCCCCTCCACCTACAACAGAACCCATCTCCCCTCCACCTCACCTACAACAGAACAGAACCCATCTCCACTCCACCTACAACAGAACCCATCTCCCCTCCACCTACAACAGAACCCATCTCCCCTCCACCTACAACAGAACCCATCTCCCCTCCACCTACAACACAACAGAACCCATCTCCCCTCCACCTACAACAGAACCCATCTCCCCTCCACCTACAACACAACAGAACCCATCTCCCCTCCACCTACAACAGAACCCATCTCCCCTCCACCTACAACACAACAGAACCCATCTCCCCTCCACCTCACCTACAACAGAACCCATCTCCCCTCCACCTACAACAGAACCCATCTCCCCTCCACCTCATCACAACAGTGAAAATGAAGAAAAATAAGACAGAACTTCACAGCAGTGAAGAGTGTTGTTTTGGACACACTGAAGGGTTGAGTAAATCAGATGATGATCTGCACACTGGGCAATAAAAACATGCTGTATGTATGAATGAATGAATGAATACAGAATGTATGAATTTGTTCATTGATTCACTTGCCAACTTGAAACATATAAATGAGTTGGCCATGACATGCATTGACCAGTCACTAAGGTCATATTTCCATTCAGTGTACTGTACACCAGATGAGTGCACTGCAGTAATATAATAACGAAGGTTTCATTTCTGTGTAAATAACACAGGAGACACAGGAGGGAAAAACAATCTGGAACTGGATGAGTTTACTACCTGACCATGGGCACAGAAAAAGAACACAACTCAAAGTAGTGAAACACCACCACACAACTGCCATCAACTTCCATGAGCACAGGGGGCTTAGTTCAGCCTGGAAGCACACTCTAGCAAAAGACAGAGAGGGTCAGTGGTGACTCAACAAAAGAAAATAAATAATAATTACACTAGGGAACAAACTCAAAACTACTAACAATATGGTGACAGCAAATGACAAACAAAACACACCAACGGAAAACCAGGAAAGAAAAATTTACGACAAATGAAACATTACATGTCAAATCCACCACCAAAGTAGGTAGTTAGTGGCACACTAGCCTAAAGGCACACATGCACCCAAAACACACACAAGCAGAAGCACGAACAGGACAGTAGCGAAGGGTGAGAGTTTGCTGCCAAACCCAGTTGCTGTACAGCAGCGTGGCAAGCAGAGAAGGTGCTGCAACAGAGGAGAGAGAAGAGAAACAAGAAGCACAACAGCAGCAGCGCTGTGGGACGCCACAGATTGCGCAGGTCACTCCTACAGGGAGTGCAGAGCACAGTCACCTCAACATCACACTCAAGTCCCTATGAAATAAGCCAGTTAAAGGGGAACCTACTGAGCATCAAAGAAGTGAGTTAAAGGGCACCTACTGAGCATCAAAGAAGTTAAAGGGGAAAATCAGTTCCGCCAGCTACAAAATACCCCACACTTTTACCCCGACGATGGGCCACATAGTCCCTACATTACCTACAGGAAAGTAAGCCGTGCCTGACGGCCTGGGCAAGACACGGGGAAGCTAGCAGACTGGTCAGTAGGCCAGACTCTGCAGAGACTGGACCAGGAGCCTGCAACACCGAAGGCAAGTCAAGAGAACCTTGACCTACAAGGATCCCAAAACAGGGTATCCCCCTACCCCACAGCGCCACATCCAGCTCCAGAAAGCGGATGTAAGGGATTGCCAGCCCGTTAGTCTAAATGCATCTGTATATTGACACACTTGTGTAGACAGGAGCTCATTTAATCTGACAATTTTACAGCTGCTTATTTTCATCATTGAGTGGGTTGGCCAGTTGACTGGTGATATTATTGTATCTGTTAATGTTACCATCTACACAACACCTACTATACACTTGTGATTGAGGCAGTATCTTCTTATTCTGTGCTGTTTCAAAAACATGCAACATGGAATGACAACAATCACATTCAGCTGGGATGTAGTGCCTACTGATAGTGGCTTCTGACAGCAGCCACAAGCAGGTTAAGAGTTAATGAGGCGTATCTGTAGAAAATGGAAATAATATATACGTACCCTGCTCCGTCTTAAGTAAGGGTGTCCGCAACCACTGATGTGAACAGACTGCAGATCACAGCAACCACTGATGTGTCCCAGTCAAATCTCACCCTGAAGTCTGAGAGAAAATAATCAGCTTCACTTTAGGAAAGACAGCAGCTAACAACAGGTAAACAAATAGCTGAAGGAGTGGTATGTGATTCTGGTAAAATAACTCAACTAAATGACCCAACAGCCTCAACCCAGTGTTTGGGTTTAAAAAACAGGCCAGCATTATTAGCAGCAACCACTGATGTGTCCAAGTCCAATCTCAACATGAAGTCTGAGAGAAAAGAACTAACTTTACTTGGGAGAGACCAAAGCTACCAACAGGTAAACAAAGAGATCATGGCTGTATCTGTGAATGGATTACTATTGTGAGAGAGACAGGGTGTAGTAGATTGATAAAAGACTGAAACATGCACATGTATATACTTTCACAAACGTCCTTCAATAAAATCACACAGTCAAATAAATGTACACATACATGTGCGTATATTAAACACAAATGCATATGGAAGAAAAAGAAAGAGGGGGGGAAATACCTATTTAGTATTTGACATTTCTTGTTACTGTAGACTAGAGTGATGAGTGGGAAAGAAAGATGTTGAGTTATGTGTCCTCATCTGTTGTTATTTGTATTCCTATTTCTGTCAATTATACTGATTGTATGTGTTATGTAAGTTAAGGGGAAATTAACTAATGGGAATATTAATTTGACACCTGAAAAATCTATAAGAACCCCTGTTCGTTTCCTGTGTACCTCATTCGGTTACTGAGCCATGCCACAGACACTGATGTTCAGACAGTACTGTGAGATTAAGTGTAGTAAGATAATAAACAACTGTTAATGTACGTTTATACTTTGACAGGGTTTTTCCTGCATAGAGAAAATTTGGGCGCGCGCCTAAGCCGTTTTCCCGAGCGCCTACAACAAATCGCGAGCGCCTAAGGCAAAAAAAAAAGTCCGCGATAAAAAAAATAAATAAAAAAAAAGCTGTCATTCATGGCGCAATTCAGCTTAATAGTGTTTTGAGCCCTCACCGTCGACTTCAAGGGCGCATCCCATAGACATATATATGTCTATGGCGCATCCCACCTCCCACCCCCTGAGCCAATCATTGAACAGAGGCTGCTCCAAGCTTGCCAGTTTAGAGAAGACGTTGGTTTGGATTTGAGATTTGAGCAAGCAACTTAATGTAGCTAGCTTTTAGCTGTTTTAAACCAAGGGACTTTACTTCAAAAATGTTGTTTTCAACCTGCTTACAAATCTGGTTAAAACAACTAGTGAAGGTGTTTTAGAATAATATTAATGCCATATACAATAACTGACTTTATGTTAACACCACTAATTAATGTTAGCTGTCTTAATTATTTAGCGCAATGCTAGCATGCATCTACCGTAATTCGATATTTAACCAAGGTAGCCTATTGTAGCTACTGCAAAATATTGATCGCGACCTGTTTACAAATCTGGTTAAAAAGATAAAGGTGAGCTGTTATTTATAGATATGAATTATTTCTCATGCATCTAATGGCTTACAGCTACCTGTAAAGCATCTAAACGTACAGAGTAAGGGAGGTTGACTGCTAAATACAGTACATTAAGGCAGCCACCAGTCTTTGGATAGCTCTCATAAGTGAGTTATTGTATATGGCATTAATATTCTAACCATCACACATAGGATATATAGGTACACAAACACACTGCTTAAATAAAACACTAAGCCTACAAAGTATTTTTTTTAAGATATTGTAGGCAACTGCTAGCTAGCTAGATAATGTCAGCAACTGCTAGCTAGCTGCTTGCTCAAATTCAAACCAACGTCTTCTATAAACTGGCAAGCTAGGAGCAGCCTCTGTTCAATGATTGGCAATTCATCACGCGTGCAATGCATGTAAGCGAATATGGTCTCAATAGTATGTTTCAAGTATAGGCTACAGCCGAAACCTCGTTATGTTTTGATCAATAGTAATCGAGTTGATAAGCGTGTCTTGTCTGAACAATACGCAACTGTGAGGTGCGCGAATGGACAGAGCGGCCAGCTGCCAATCAGTCAACTTGCGTATGCATCCTGACTTCATCAGTCGGCGCTGATTTTGAGCATAACATTCTATTTTCAGTATTCATGGCTTTCAATGTATTAAAATATCTGCTATGTTGAGGACATACACAGGTGTAGGCTATTATTTGATTTGTCTACCCGTTTGAACGAGTACCAGTAGACCGCGGGGCCTCGGGAGAGGCAGACAACCGCATTGGTTTATCAATGAAAGCTCAGCTCGTTCGGAGGAGAGCGGATAGATTTGTGTTGCATCTCGAATATAAGAATATTAATAATTAATAATAAATAAACCGGTGCGGTTGTAAACTGTCGTTCCGCTGCGAGGGCCAGCCCGACGTGCACGAATACACCTGTACAAATGCAAATTAAATGTCCACTCAAAATGCTGACAAAAGTTTGATTTCCAACGCAGCCTCCATTGGTGGGCCAATAGAAGTTAAACACACTATTAAACATATTTGTGGACAGTTTTAATAATAAAAACAAAAAGAATGGTATGTAGGTTTGTATAATAAAAATGAATAGTAATAATAGATAAACTTCAATTTCATAATTTGTGTGTTACATTTCTGACCACTGGTTAGTTCTAGATTTTATTGATATACATTTCAGTAGTTTGCATATGTAGAGGTAAACCTTGATAATCTTTGAACCATACATGATAGCACCATGGGGCTTGGACTACTGTCAATCTATTAGCCTATCTATTTTAATCTAAAGTGTAAGCAAAATGATTTCCTGAAGCATATCCTCCATTATTTCTGAAATGGTAACATGTAAGCTAGTAAGGTGACATGGTAACACAGACTGTGCGGGCAATTTTTTTTTGAGCACCGAAGACCCATTTTGACCCAGGAAAAACCCTGTTTGAGTGATGTTTTTACATGAATGACGGAAACATACTGAAGTATCAACATGGATAGAGGAGAACAGATCGTAACAAAAGAGTTAAACATTCATGACAAGATCATAATTTCCCATGTATACATTCAGTATGTTTATTATGTGCCTTGCTTTTTGCGTTTACATAAACTGAAAATGAAGAAAATAATGGTTTGATGGGGCTACATCTTCACCTCTCTTTCATTGGGGGCAAATCAGACTACAGAGCTTGAGAAAAACACATTAGGCACCGTAGGATAATCATTGGTCTATGGGCTATCTATGAAGGCTACATACCCACGCTCAGTGATTAACCTTGTTTTTTTCTGCTTGAAATAGTCAGGGCAGTGACACCAGTTGGGCACTGTTGTGTATCCTGCCACATGTACCATGTCAGCCAACTATAACTAAACATAACTCACCATAAACATAGACAACATTTTCATACACCTTGTCGGGTAGCCTCTCCCTCTCCCTCTCCCTCTCCTTTCTCCTCTCTCCTTCTATATCCTATTGCTAATGCCAATACTGATGCTAATAAAGTGGTCATATTACTTACTGTTAATTGTTTACCTAAAGTTACCTCCTCATCTGTTTATGAAATTGATGTCTACTAACCACATTTTCTCTCTCTTATGACCTTTGCTCGCAAATGCTGATGGCTGTGGAAACATTATCCCTCATCACCATATCCATTGAGTACATATACGTGTATTGGCTGCCAAACTCTACCCACTCACTCTCTCTCTCTCTCTCTCTCTCCCTCTCCCTCTCCCTCAGACTCTACTCTTTCTTTTTTCACTCTCTCCTCTTGCCCCACTCAACACACTGAACATTAACCTCTGTGTGTGTGTGTGTGTGTGTGTGTGTATATATGTGTATATATGTGTCTATTTTTGGTGTTCCAAGGCCAACACTAACAGCCCCCCCCCTCCCCCCTGACTTTCCTGAAGCTGAGAGAAGCGATAGCTCGTTCCATGTTTGCAAACCAATGCAACAGCTTGCAATTTTAAAATTGGGAGACATTCATGTTGAGTCTAAACGGTTTTCATCCTTGACAGAAAGTATATTGGAGTAGATCGTGGACACACCTTTAACAAGGCTGTATTTGTGTAAGATGGCTATTCTAGGAAAGGCAGAGGTAGATATCAAACACATTTCACAAACGTCCTTCAATAAAATCACACAGCCAAATAAATGTACACATACATGTACGTATATTAAACACAAATGCATATGGAAGAAATAGAAAGAGGAGGGGAAATACTTATTTAGTATTTGACATTTTTTGTTACTGTAGACTAGAGAGATGAGTGGGAAAGAAAGAGTTAAACATTCATGACAAGATCACTGTTTTGCCCTCGCTAGTATCAACAAACGTTAAACAAACGTTGAACTAGTCCAGCCAGTTTGAGCTGCAAGGAAAAGGAGTCCACTACATTAAAACAGACGGGTGAAATTTAAAACAGACTGTAAGTACTTTGATTAAATGTGTGTATAATTGCCCATGTATATATTCAGTATGTGTATTTCCATCCTTGGTTTTTCGTGTTTACTTGAACTGAAAACAAAGAAAATTATGGTCTGATGGGGCTACACCTTTACCACTCTTTCATTTGGGGGGGGGGGGGGCAGATTCTAGAGCTTTAGGAAAACACATTTTGATATGTTGAATCAGGAGAGTTTCTAGCTGTTGAAAAGATCAGGGGCTAAGGCAAGTAGAGAACTGCGTAGTTTCAAGGCAAAATAACTGATCTGGTTGCGAAAATGTAACCACTATTTTCTCTCCATTGTACAGACAAACTCTACAGAATCAAAGAAGGTATAACTGATTCGGTATTTATTCCCTTCTTTATTTTCTCCAATGCAGTTGTGTTTATTTTGCATGTGTGTTCACATTTATTTTATATATGTGTTTTTATTGAAAGATGAACATATACATGTTCATAAATTGTCCCAGTCCATGGTATTTTTATTGGATGAAACGTCGGGAACCTAAAGTGATTTTACTTGAATTGGTAGGGAGAGAGAGAGAATGAGCTAATCTTTCATAACAGGAAGAATATTTTTTCTATGACACATTCAGAATAGCTTCAAGTGAAACTTGCAAGGGAGTGCCCAATGTTATGGGCAATGGAATTCAGGACATTTCTTAAGCATTAAAGCTGCACATTTGTCCTTTTCCTTTGTCCTAAAGTGACTCTCCCACTGCTGCTAGGATGAGTGTCTCTCAGGAGAGAGAGGAGGCTGCAGGTCACAATAACACACTCAGGGTCTAGTAGATTGATAAAAGACTGAAACTTGCACATATATATATTTTCACTAACATCCTAACATCTTTCAATAAAAACACACATACAAATAAATGTGCACACACATGCAAAATAAACACAACTGCATAGAAGAAAATGAAGAGAGGAATAAATACCAAATCAGTTTGATCTTCCTTGATTCTATAGAATTTGTCTGTAATGTGGAGAGAGATAAGTGGAGAGGAAAGAGTTACATATTCACAAGATCAGTTGTTTTACAAACTACAAACAAGCCATTTCTCTAAAGGGAGCGTCTGAACTTCAAGAAATGGATTTCAGAAAAAACAAGCAAGTAAAGCTAAAAACAAACTGTACGTTATTTTATTAAATAGAAGTTAATAATCTTTCCCTGAGCTGGGCATTACATGCAAAGCGAGACTGAACACTGAACACTGAAACATTTAAAGTAATTGCGTTGTAAACCAATGCAACAGTGACACCTCCTGGTCGTTTTGCATTAATGTTCAATGTCACAAGAAGCAGACTATGAAACAACATCTTGTCAGTATAGCCTACTGAAGAAATGTTGATGCCTAAGATATTGTTATACATTGCTCCATGTCTGAATTATCTTATAAAACTGAAAATTTGTCTAGGCAGACCATACCCTATGCAAATAGTAATAGATTAAAAAATGACCGGTATTCCCTGTGATTTTACCTTTTTCCCTTCCATAATGCAAAGGGTTTAATGCGTGGGCTATTTCCCTATAGATATTACTATTTAGTCCTCTATTTACAACTTGTCAAAAACTTTACAATTCAGCATTTTTAATAATATGAACAGCTCTGGGTGTTTGCAGACAACATATCAGGATTATTGGACTGTAATACCCCTATTGTCCATGTGGGGCCCTCAGTGTTCCAGTTTGCCAGTCACATGTTTGTGTCTTGTCCTTATTGTGTCATTATGTTCACCTGAGCCTTGTTTTCCTTTATAAGCCTCCTGATTTTCTGTGTATGTGCTCAGTCTGGATTTGACACCCTGTGGTCACGGTGCATGAGTTGAGTCTTTTCCTGAGAACCTTGTTACCTGTTCTGGATAACTTTTTTTTGGAAACTATTTAACTGCCCAGACTGTGTTTTCCTTGTCTGGATGTATATTGAGTTCTTTGACCTGAAGTTTTGGATACTTCTGCCTGACTCAAGTAAAGACTTTAGTTTGAACAAATCTAAACTAAAGCTCTCCTTGTCTCTGCATCTTAGTCTAACATCTCCATGTAGCAAAGCGGTAGGCATCCTGCCTGCTACACGGGAGACCCAAGTTTGAATCCTGGGTTACTCTTATACATAGATAACGATACTCAACTATAGCCTACACAAAGTGGTTTAATTTAATCATATTTTATTGTATTGTTTGTAATCTGTCCATCATTGCAGTAGCAATGCAAATACAAAAATCAGTTATCCAAATTATAAGGTACTAGTAAAAACGTTTATTTTTTTCTACATTTAGTCTATTTAGTTACAGTATTTATTTATTTATTTTTTAGATTTATTTTTGGGCTATTTTGCCTTTATTCAGATAGGACGGTAAAGATAGACATGGAAGGAAAGATTGGGAGTGGGATTGGGATATGACCACAAGTCGAATTCGAACCCGGGTCGCCTGAACGTGGGCGCCACAGCTCCCCCTTAGTAACAGTAGTTTAACAAGTGCATCCACTGTTTAGGTATTTGTGCTTTGTGAACTATTTAAGTCTGTTGGTGAAGTCACCTTAATTCAGATATGGAAACTTGAATATGAATTCACCAACAGATCTGCCCAAGTCACAAAGCAGTCTGCCTCTGTGTTGCCATGCCCAAGGTGGGCTGTGCAGAATAAGGTCAACAAAAGACTCATAGTCTGTCATGTGAAGCTTGTTTAATGCCAGTGTAACTTTATGTGTCTATTATCAAGAGATAAGCCAATACAAGTATGGGGATACTTATCTGTTGCTCCGAGTATGAAGTAATATTTAGACTTTTTCAGTCTTTTGATCTATATGTTTTAAACAAGCCCTCTCATAAATTAACAAAATATATTTGTGGATTATACAGGGTTGTGTCATTTCAGTTTTTGAAATAATTCTGTATTCACTTTTTTCTGCTGTTTTAGACGTAGAGGAGGCTGGAGGTCACAGTAAGACACTCAGACCAGAGTCTGCACTACACAGCTGTGTGACCATGAAGAATGACCAGGACATGGATGATACTGGAAACATGAGCAGCACATCAAAACAGACCAATGCAGGGTGAGTACAGAAAGCATGAATTCACTCACTCAAACACAAACTTGCTGAAAGACACACTCACCCATGTACACACACTGAAGCCGAGTTAAAAAGACAATGACGTCCAGAAGCTCAACAATTGACAGCAGCCCTCCAGTCCGTAGCAGGAAAAGGGGCCAATGCCTGCCTCCAAGGCCAGCACTGACTATCATATCTCTGAATGTTGAGGACTGTCTGCAACTAAAGAAGAACTTGTTGCAAAACTCTTCAAGGAATACCAGTGCGATATTCTCTGCCTACAGGAAACCCACCGCGGACCTAAAAATCCTCGCCCCCGAGTGGGTATGACCGCCCTCATAGAAAGACAACATGAAAAAGCATCATGCTAGCAAAAAATGGCACAATCGCCGAATCAACATCAAGGAGCGATGAAAACAACATTGAAGTCCAAACCACTGAGCTCAGAGGAGTTACCATCACCTCAGTCTACAAACCGCCCCCCATACCCATGGAGATGCCTGGAATACCACCATCCGGAAAACCGCAGATTGTGATAGGAGATTTCAACAGCCACAGCACGCAATGGGGATACGCCAACAACAACGCAGATGGAGATGCAGTGGAAATGTGGGCCGAAAACTGCCAGCTTAATCTGATCCGCGACGCAAAACAACCAAAATCCTTCAACAGCGGACGATGGAGAGCAGGCTACAACCCTGATATTGCGTTTTTCAGCCACAAGATCGCTGGATTAATCAAAAAGCTAGTCTTGGAGCCACTGCCAAGGACTCAACACCTTCCCATCGGCATCACAGTCAATGCTGCAATAACCCCAGCCACAGTTCCATTCAGGAAAAGATACCACTTTGGAAAAGCGAACTGGCCTGGCTTCCAAGAAGATCTTGAAAGGAAGATTGCCCATTTCCCAGCAGACCCCAGGAACTGTGACAAGTTTACGAAGCAGCCCACAAGAACATCCCAAGAGCACTCAATACATCCCGGGCCTTGACACCACAAGTACCAAACTGTATGAGCGATACCAACAGCTCTATGAATCTGACCCCTTTGCTGAAACTACCACCGAAGTAGGTGAGAGACTCATGACCTCTATTTCAGAATGCCGCCAGTTGAGGTGGAAAAACCTGCTGGAGACAACTGATATGGCAAAGAACAGCAAAAGGCATGGAGCCTCATCCCGAAAAATCAGCAACGACCCATCAACCCCAACTCAGCAACAGTATACGACCACTGCCAACCAAGTTGCGCACCAGCTGCTGCTCAATGGGAAATCCGCCACTAAACAGCCAAGACCAAAGGTAGATTGAGTAAAGCACTCCCAAACCATGGGACTGACTCAGCCGTTCTTCCCTGAAGAGCTCAATATCAGCATCAACACCCTTAAAACCGGTAAAGCCATCAGACTGGATAACATTTTCACTGAAGAGATCAAGCATTTTTGACCTCGGATGAGGAAATGGATTCTCCAGCTGATGAATAAGTGCATGCTGACAAAAACCATCCCAAAGACCTGGATGAAAACCAGGATTATTGCCCTTCTCAAACCAGGCAAAGATCCAGCACATGCAAAGAGCTTCCGCCCAATCTCTCTGCTATGCCACCTCTACAAGCTGTTTGAACGCTTGATTCTCAACAGGCTTGCCCCTGTTGCTGAACCAGCCATCATCCCTCAACAAGCCGGATTCCGACCTGGCAAATCTACAACAAGCCAACGCCTGAAGCTCACTCAACACATTGAGGATGGATTCTAGAAAGGACTGGTAACAGGAGCCGTCTTTGTTGATCTGTCTGCCGCATATGACACTGTGAACCATCGCCTCCTCCTAAAAAAGATCTTGGAGCTGACAAAAGACCTGGCACTGACAGACCTCATTGGAGCCCACCTGAAAGACAGGCGCTTCTTTGTTGTCTTGAATAACAAGCAGAGTCGCTGGCGACAACAACGAAATGGCCTACCTCAAGGTAGCGTGCTGGCTCCACTACTATATAACATCTACACCAACGACCAGCCAATGGACCAGGACACTGAGCGTTTCATCAAAGCCGACGATCTCTGTGTAACATCTCAAGAGAACTCGTTTGAAGCAGAAGAAGCAAACCTCACCACAGCCCTAGATGAGCTACTCCTCTATTATGAGCGCAACCACCTACATGCCAACCCTGCAAAGACCCAAGTCTACTCCTTCCATCTCAGGAACCGTGAAGCCAACCGACCACTCATCAAATGGTCTGGAACACCACTTGAGGACTGTACCCACTATGTCTACCTTGGAGTAACCCTGGATCATACTCTTACCTTTAAGGAACACATCAAAAACACAAAATCCAAAGTCGGTTCCCGAAACAACACATTAAAATATACTGCTCTGGCCCTGTGCTATTCCTCTGCGGAATATGCATGTCCTGTTTGGGAGAGGTCAACCCATGCCAAGAAACTTGAGGCAGCATTGAACAACACCTGCCGTCTGATCACTGGCTGCTTGAAACCCACCAACACAAGCAACCTGCACCTCCTCGCTGGCATTGCCCCTGCTGATATTAGACGGAAAGTTGCCAGCCGAGTCAAGAAAACAAAAGCTACTATCGATGAACGCCATCTCCTCCATGGATGTCACCTTCCGGCCCAACGGCTTAAGTCAAGAAGAAGCTTTCTCAGCCATGTCCAGCCCCCAAATCTCGGGAAGAAACCAGAATCCAACTCTGGATGAAAAAACTTGAGAATGACCCACCTCCAACTGGCATGGGAATACCCCCACTGAAAACCTACCCCCTGGCCCAGAGGCATCATGGGCTTAATGGAAAACACTCTACTAGACTGGCCCGACCACCTGTGAATGTGGAGAAGCAGACCATACAATGGAGCACTGCCTTGTCTGCCCTCTACTACCCAACCCTTGCAGCCCAAAAGACCTTGCAGTGTTCAACAAAAACGCAAAGGACTGTGTAAAGAAATGGGAAACTGCCATATAAATATCATGCTTCAGTGAAACGAAAAGGAGAAGACTCACTCAAACTGAAACTTGCTGAAAGTCACACTCACCCATGTACACACACACACACACACACACACACACACACACACACACACACACACACAGAAAAACACTGGGACCAAAACAATATTGAGATAAAATGCAGTTATAACTGGCAGTGAAGGAGAATTTCTGTCAAATAAACCTTTTACAATTACTGGCTGGGATTATAATGCACTTCAGCAGCCAATACACTCTCTGTCACATGCCAGTACTCATACCCAACAACCTAACCCAATCATAGATTCTATAGTTTTAGTTCAGGTGAATTCACAACCCAGAAGTAGTCTGCGAGCGCCTCATCCACGACCACTGGCTTGCTTTTTCAGCAGCCTCAGACAACTAATTTAAAGGTCATTTTTATAATTTTTTGAAAATGTGAAATGTTGTTTTCATAATTGTTGGAAGCCATAATAACTCAAATTGAAATTCTAGTCTACTACTAATCTACTAATCTACTAGTCTCAGTACAATACACTGGAATTTGAAGTTGTCCTCCAACACCAGCCAGCAATGTCCAGTCCCATGCTTTGCCCCTTTTGCCAGTACTGTTGGACATGCCTGTTGTCCACTTTTCTGCCCCTCTTACTCTTACTTCACTAGTCCACCCATCAGAATGCTTGATTTAGAAAGCTGATAGTAAGCATATTTGGCTTGGTAGCTGGCTGTGAGTCTGGGATGCCTATAGCAGAGATGACATGAGCGATGACCGCTGACATATATTAGTTTTTGCAAAAGAAATGTGAACCTTCTCTTCTTCTTCACTTATGTTATGATACGTTAGAGTGAAAGTATTAGATTGTGACTTGTAACCTGTTATTCCCACCCATACCATTAATACACACACAAACACACCAATCATCATCACCAAACATCAATCAACATAGACTAATTTCTCTGTGGAATGACTGGATGGGTTCACACTTAATGTTATATAACAATATCTGCACCAATACAGAAAGAATCCCTCTCTCTCTCTCTCTCTTTCTCTCTCTCTTTCTCACTCACAAACACACACACACAAACACACACACAACAACACACACTGAAACACACACACACACAGACACACATGAACATTGACAGACAGACACACACACACTATTTGGATTGGTAAGATAAGATAAAAAGCTGTGTGTGTCTCTGTGTGAGTGTGTGTGTGTGTGTGTGTGTGAGAGAGATTCATTCTAATATTGCAGATATTGTTATATAGATATTATTGATATAGAAGCAAAAGGCTGAAGCTTTCCATCCGTAGCGAAGCAAAGGTATAATCTTACATTTACATTTAGTCTTTAGCAGACGCAAAGCGACGTACAAGGGAGAGAACAGTCAAGCTACGAGCATTGGAACCCTGGTGTAACAATAAATACTACTTTACCTAAGAAATACAAATAAAAAAATTAAAATAACTAAATAGAAAAGAAAAAGAAGTGCAGGAATGTGACCGCTGTAAGTGCAAGTTAAGCACTAGTCGAAGTGCCAGTTTAGAACGGGAGGTGCTCTCTGAAGAGTTGGGTCTTCAAAAGCTTCTTGAATGTAGAGAGGGATGCTCCTGCTCTGGTAGTGTTAGGAAGTTAATTCCACCAACGTGGAACTACAAATGAGAATAGTCTGGACTGCCGTGCTTGCACAGACGGCAGAGCCAAACGACGCTCACTAGACGAGCGCAGCTTCCTGGGTGTAACATTTGCCCTTACAAGAGCATTTAGGTAGGTGGGAGCAGAACCATCAAGCACTCTGTAGGCAAGCATAAGTGACTTGAACTTAATGCGAGCAGCTACAGGCAGCCAGTGGAGCTCAATGAGTAGCGGGGTGACGTGTGCCCTCTTCGGTTGGTTGAACACCAGATGCGCCGCCACGTTCTGGATCATCTGTAGTGGTTTCACCACGTAAGCCGGCAGGCCGGTTAGGAGGGCGTTGCAGGTCCTAAACACTGTAATGGAAAACATGTAGAGATTTGTCTGTTATAGAGTGTGTGTGTGTGTGTGTGTGTGTGTGTGAGTGAGTCACAGAGTCACATACTGCATTGGTGCAGATATTGTTATATAACCTTAAGTGTGAACACATTCATTCATTCCACAGATAAATTAGTCTATATTGATCGGTTTCTTGTGTCTCCTTGTGTTTGTAGACGACACACACACAGACCTTCATCTCCAGCGCCCAGCTGTGTGTCTATGAAGAGTGATCATTCCATGCCTGAACCTCTTAACTTCAGCAGTGAACCAGTTCCATCAGGTCTAAAGTGAGTAGATTTCATATAAGTGTTTCAGAAATGTCAGTGTTGTCACATGCAATTCTACAGACAAGCACACACATACAAGTCAAAGTCAAAGTGTTTATTGTCGCATACACCAAATTTCTTCAGCGCAGCGAAATTCTTATGACTTGGCAGCCAACATCTACGCAGTAGACGGCATACAACAGGTAACACAAATAACATATACCAAAATAACATATACCAGAAATAACATATAACATATAACATATAACATATAACAAGTAACAACAGTTTAAAATACAAGAAGGCAGTTTCCAGGTGGGGAATATTAAATTAATAAGATAAAAAATGTGGGTTTATATATATATTTAGCAAGTGTATTTGTATGGGTGTGAAGTACAAGGTGATGGCGACTGTTCAGTGTTGCTGATTCAGCAGCCTAACAGCCTGGGGGTTAAAAACTGTTTGTGAGTCTGGTAGTCCGTGCTCGGATGCTCCGGTAGCGGTTCTACCAGACGGCAGCAGTGTGAAAGACCATAGCCTGGGTGGCTGTTGGTCCTTGACAATGTCCGTGCTTTTCTCAGGCATCTACTGTTGTAGATGCCCTGCACGGAAGGGAGATGGCCGCCGATGATACGGCTCTGCTGTCTTCACCACCCTCTGCAGGGCCTTGCGATCGGCAGCGAGCAGCTACCATACCAGGCAGTGATGCAGCCTGAGAGGATGCTCTCAATGGTGCATCTATAAAAGTTTTTCAGTGTTTTAGAAGACATGCCAAACTTCTTGAGTCTCCTCAAGAAGTAAAGCCGCTTCTGTGCAGTTTTGACCGCCGAGTCCGCTTGCATGGACCAGGTGAGGTCATCCTTGATGTACACACAGAGGAAATTTGAAGTTGGAGACTCTCTCCACTGCAGCTCCCTCGATGTGTATGGTGTTGTGACCCCCCTCTGTAGCTTCCTGAAATCCACAATCATCTCCTTGGTTTTGCAGATGTTTAGAGACAGGTTGTTGTCTTGGCACCATGCTGCCAAGCCCCTTACCTCATCTCTATAGGCGGTCTCATCGTTGTTAGAGATGAGACCCAGGATGGTAGTGTCGTCTGCAAACTTCAGGATGATGTTGGAACTGTGTGTTGCCACACAGTCCTGTGTGTACAGGGAGTACAGGAGGGGACTGAGTACGCAGCCCTGGGGGGCCCCGGTACTCAGGGTCAGTGAGGAGGAGGTGTGCTTGCCCATTCTCACCACCTGGGGTCTGCTCGTCAGGAAGTCCAGATCCAGTTGCACAGGGGTGTTTAAGACCCAGGCTCCTGAGCTTCGGACGAGCTTGGCAGGCACAATGGTGTTGAATGCTGAGCTGTAATCCACAAACAGCATTCTCACATATGTGTTGCCCTTTTCCAGGTGGGAGAGAGTGGTGTGTGTTGCAAGGGCGATGGCATCATCTGTTGATCTGTTTGTGCGGTACGCAAACTGAAAGGGGTCCAGGGTGTTTGGAAGGGTGGAGCAGATGTGGGTTCTGACCAGCCGCTCAAAGCACTTCATAATGGTGGAGGTCAGTGCTACGGGGCGGTAGTCATTTAGGCAGGTGATGGATGATTTCTTTGGTATGGGGATGATGGTTGCCTGCTTGAAGCAGGTGGGGACGTCAGACAGATGTAGTGAGAGGTTGAATATGGAGGTGAATACCTCCGCTAGCTGGTCGGCGCACCCCCTAAGGACGCGGCCAGGAACTCCATCGGGCCCGGATGACTTCCGAGGGTTCACCCTTTGGAGCTCTCGCCTCACGTCAGCCACATTCAGGACAGAGTGTAGTCGTCTCGGTCCTCGGCCAGTTTTGCGGAAGGAAGGGGGTTGGTTGCCTCAAACCTTGCGTAAAAGGTGTTGAGGTCGTCAGGTAGAGAGGCGGCACGCTGATCATGTATCAACATACACACACACTGTTATGAAAGACGATTGGTAAGATAAGATGAGAGAGAGAGAGAGAGAGATTGAGATTAATTCTGATATTGCAGATATTGTAACCTTAAGTGTGAACACATGAATTAATTCCACAGATAAATTTGTCTATATTGATTGGTTTCTTGTGTCTCCTTGTGTTTGTAGACGACACACACACAGACCTCCATCTCCAGCGCCCAGCTGTGTGTCTATGAAGAGTGACCATTCCATGCCTGAACCTCTTAACTTCAGCAGTGAACCAGTTCCAGCAGGTCTAAAGTGAGTAGATTTCATATAAGTTATTCAGAAATGTCAGTGTTGTCACATGCAATTCTACAGACAAACACACGCACACACAAACACACACATACACACACACTGTTATGACAGACGATTGGTAAGATAAAATAAAAAAAGCTTCCCATACGTAACAAAGCAAAGGTATAACCTCAATTCCATAATGGAAAACATGTAGAGGTGTATCTATTATAGAGAGGGTGTGTGTGTGTGTGCGCTCTTGTGTGTGTGAGTGTGTATATGAGTGTGTGTGAGTGAGAGAGAGAGATTCATGCTGCATTAGTGCGGATATTGTTATATAACATTAAGTGTGAACACATTCATTCATTCACAGAGAAATGACTCTATGTTCATTGGTTTATTGTGTATAATTTAATCCACCCACTTTGGGTAGCGGGCCCCATCAGGTCTAAAGTGAGTTATCAGCCTTTAGGTTTTGGAAGAGATTTCAAACCTCTCCATCATGTAAGAATATACAGTATATATACAGAGAAATTATATAGATTATATAAATATATTTATGTGTGTGTGTGTGTGTGTTTGTGATTCCCTAGACTTTTGGATGGTAATTAATAATTAATGTGTGCAGGAGCTAGCAACTCTGATGTTAAAGTGAAAAATGGCTCCTACTACTCTCTCTCTCATGCACACACACAACACACACACACACACACACACACACACACATCAATGCTATTTGTCGTGGCAAGACCAAATACCTTTTGGCTAATTCTATTTTTCTGTAGAACTATCAAAAAAGACGGGCGAATTTGCTCATCATTTGATCATCATTCACACATTTACTGGTCTTCCTTGATGAACGCAACCACTTCTGACTCTTTCTAGAAGTGGTCGGATTCACTACAGGAGATTCCTCTTTTCCTCTTCTGTCACATCCACATCGGTGATGATTTTGATAGAGTTTGGCAACTTGAAGTGTAACTATATTCACATTGAGTCAGCTGATCACTACTCTTGTCTTGTTGTCTCAGCTCATCTTAATTTGTATGTACCTAAGGCAAGCCATGGAGATAGACATTCCAAAGTCTTCTGTTCTTCAGGGGTGGGGTTCCGTGACTGTCCTGGTGCCTGGAGGTCACACTAATTGGTGTAAACTGACATATTATGAAACAATTCACTGTCTATGTATTTATCAAAGTAGTGAAATGTATCCCAGTCGGCTCTTATGTTGGCATCCTCGTGAGTGTAATAATGAATTTCCTCCACCATGGGTAAAAATCTAGATCTCTTCGTCAGTCACATATTAAGTCTGCTTCATGTTATGTCTCTGCAGTGAATTGAGGTCTGATCTGACCCTGGATGAACACACAGACATGGTAGAAAGCAGCAGACACCTGCACACTGAACACACACCAGACAGAAGGCGCAAACCAGGTAAGGGTTTCCTGATGTTTATACTTTTATGAGATCTGATAAAGGAGTAGCTTAAAAGACGGGAACGGGAACCTTTTCAACTGGCAGAGCCATACAAAAATAGGGATATACTGTATGTATATATAATTATTAGAGCTGTGAAAAATAACGCGTTAACGCGCTATGATTAAATTTCAGGATTAATGCATTCATTTCTTTTAACGCATTTAACTCATGCGCAGAATGAGCTTCCAATATACCCACAATTCCACTCAATCTGCACTAGTCGCTGTTTCTAATGCAGTCAGACGGCAGCTGCTATCCAAACAAACAACATGGATAATTATGATGAACCTGAGGACTTTCTGGAACATTCAATGGAACATTCAATAAAACCAAAGTGATATATACACTCTGCGGGAAGACGTTATCGAGTAAATCTGCCTGTGACAAGTTGACTAGCACTGTTGCCAAATGGATTGCAAAAAGCTGTAGACCGATTAATATTGTTGAGGACGAGGGGTTCACCGAAGTTTTGCGAGCATCAAAGCAACGCAAAGACGCACAATAATGACAAAAATCCACAAGCTGTAATAAGCTGAAAAGAAAAAAAAGGAAAATGACTTGGCTGCCACGAAACATGTGGCGCTGACAGGGGGTCACTGGACCTCTGTGAGTAACGATAAGTACCTGGGTGTAACTGCACATCTAATCATCAACGAATGGAAGTTAAAGTCGTTTACACCAACGTGCATGAAAACAGAAGAACGCCAATTTGCAGAGGCATACTGTGCAGAATAGTTCCAAACTGTTGCAAGCAATTGGGCAATTGAAGACAAAACGACCACTAGGGCCTTAAGAGGCATTAGATTGTGTCATGGTGTGGTTGTTTGACTAAAAAGAGAAACATTTTCAACCCAAGAAGCCCAAATCATTTCTGTTTGATTTAAAAAGAAAAGAAAAATGTTTTATTCAACCATACAATGGCTAAGAAGCCGAATTCTGTTTAGGATGAAGATTATATTAATGTTCCATATGGAATAGCAAAGATGACTGCTAAAGAACTGCTGAGATGCAGCACCATTGTTTTTTTTTAATGAAAAAATGTTAAATGTATATATCCGTCTTTTGTCATAAATCTTTTTGTTCTCACAAAAATATACCGAGAAAATTGGTAATATGTGATTAATCATGATTAATCCACAGAAACCGGTGATTAATCTGATTAAAATTTTTAATAATTTCACATTGTTGTGGCCTCCATTATGAGTGTAAACCTCAAGACGATTATCCACACATGCCCCTCAGTAGCTGATAAGACAGGGGTCGGGAACACACACACACACACACACACACACACACACACATTTATATATATTAAACTAATCAGTTAATTGGGGCTGGAAAGATCTGTTTGTTATTATCATCATTGTTGTTATTATTGTTGTGGCCTCCATTATGAGTGTAAATTACAAGAAGATTATGCACACATGCCCTGTGTGCAGCTCTCTCCTCATACGCATATTCATCAGGCCATTGGGGCTGGAAAGATCTGGACTTCTTGTGTGTCAGCCATTTTAACTTATCAAACAGTCAAAAGAGGACACAAACAACGTTTGCCATATAAGATTTTGGAAAAAGCCCTGAAATAAGACATAACATAGTAAACACCGTTGGCCTTTATATAACAATTTGATGGCTATTAGATGGATTTGAATATTTCTTTATCCCTCAATGCTGTGATTTGTTTAAATCTATAATCAAAATCTTATCTTAAAACTCATGAGGGTTAATGACATCCTTCACCCTACCTTCTTGAACGGATAAACTAAATGATAGTAAAATTAATAAAGACTTTTTCAAATATTTTATGTAGCATCGATACATTTGTCAAAAATGACCAGGCCTTTAAAATGAATGTTCAAGACTCATGGTTTGATCAATTATGGCAAGTCGCCCAGGTCCTGAAGCAGCAATGAAGCCCCAGACCATCACACTACCACCACCGTGTTTGACTGTTGGTATGATGTTCTTATTGTGGGATGCTGTGTTAGCCTTACGTCAGATGTAACAGGATCCATGTCTTCCAAAACGTTCCACTTTTGACTCACTAGTCCATAGAATCTCATCCCAAAGGTCTTGGGGTCGATCAAGCTGTTTTATGGCAAATGTGGGTACCACTTTACAATAAGGCTCTCCTTATAAAGGTTTATAAATGGTTTATAATTAGGTTGTAAAGACTTTATAGGTCATTAATAAGCCATTATAAATGAGTTAAAACACAGTTTTCATACATGGATGCGGGCTCACTATTTGGCAAGATCCCCATCTTGGCAACCCACTGTCTATCCCTTAACTGGCTATACTAGCCCATTGCACACTCCCTACCATTCTTGTATCTGTTACTACCAGACCCATTGAGATTACCCCTGCAGCCCCCGCTGAATTTTGAATTACATGGGATGGTCTTAGTGTCTTGTCTGTGTTTCCAAAGTTGATATATAAATAAAGAAAAATATATTTAATTGTGCTTTCTTTGTTAGCTAGGTTAGTGATGTCACAGACACAGACCAGTGTGCCCGCAGCAAATAGGGAGCTTTAGTTTTGATATCTTGCCTATATGGGGGGGGGGGGGGGAGCTCTCAGGGTTATTCTGCGGGGGGGCCTCACGTGTTTCCGTTACGGTACTGGTTACTACCCCACTCCTTTTGAACGTGTTCTCCCTATGTGTATATGATTTGTGTATGTTGTGTCTGGATGTCCTAAAATTTCCCTCTGGATTAATAAAGTATCCATCCATCTATCCATCCAAGATCAATTTACTGCTTACTACCCATTAATCTACTAATGAGTTACTAACGTTTATAACTGGCAAAAGGGAGCCTTATTGTAAAGTGTGAAACACATCACCATTTATTAATCAGTTACTAACATTTATAACTGGCAAAAGGGAGCCTTATTGTAAAGTCTTTTGTCTATTGTAAGGTCTTCCCAGCCAAACAGGTCATCCACCACAACATCAATATCAGTATTGACTATTTATCTCTTGTTCCATCCAAAACAGCAAGAAACCTCGGGGTCATTATTGATGACCAACTGACCTTCATGGCCCACATCGCCTCTGTCTCCAGGTCATGCCGCTTTGCGCTATACAACATCCGCAAAATCAGGCCGTACCTAACCCAGTATGCCACCCAGCTGCTGGTGCAAACCTTGGTGAGTTCCCGCCTTGACTACTGCAACGCCCTCCTAACAAGCCTGCCGGCTTGCGTGGTGAAACCACTACAGATGATCCAGAACGTGGCGGCGCGTCTGGTGTTCAACCAACCGAAGAGGGCACACGTCACCCCGCTACTCATTGAGCTCCACTGGCTGCCGGTAGCTGCTCGCATTAAGTTCAAGTCACTCATGCTTGCCTACAGAGTGCTTGCTGGTTCTGCCCCCACCTACCTAAATGCTCTTGTAAGGGCAAATGTTACACCCAGGACGCTGCGCTCGTCTAGTGAGCGTCGTTTGGCACTGCCATCTGTGCGAGCACGGCAATCCAGACTTTTCATTTGTAGTTCCACGTTGGTGGAACGAACTGCCTAGTACTACCAGAGCAGGGGCGTCCCTCTCTACCTTCAAGAAGCTTTTGAAGACCCAACTCTTCAGAGAGCACCGCCTTCCTTAACTGGCACCTTGACTAGTGCTTAACTTGCACTTCAGCAGTTACATTCCTGCACTTATTTTTCTTTCTATGTCATTTTTCTATTTTCTTATGTAAAGTAGTATTTATTGTTACACCAGGTTTTTATTGCTCTTAGCTTGACTGTTCTCTTCCTTGTACGTCGCTTTGGACAAAAGCGTCTGCTAAATGTAAATTAGAATGTAAATTGTAAAGTAAAGTGTGAAACACATCACCATATATTAATGAGTTACTAACATTCAGTGTGTTTACATGATGGTATAATTCGAATCTTGCTTTAGTCGGACTATACTATCTTTTGGGGCAACTGCTATTATCCCAATATACATGGCAGTGAATAAATCGAATCATTGGCCGAAAGCATGTCATATCCGATACGAGAGGTGGCGCTGTTTTCATTACAACTAGTGGTGATACAGCCGTTTCCGCTTGACCTCTTCACCACTACCAACCATAGACATTTATATGTCTATGCTACCAACAGCAACAACAGTTGATTGAGCATGAATCGCGTCTGTTCATCGGTCCAGAAATGAGTGTTGCCTCTTGGGTTGTCCATCGCGTTGTTTGTTTGTTTCTGCCGGCCGACGTGTTTATAAGTTACATTATTTAAATGTGAAAGATAAAAGGCGAGAGAATCGCCAGGTGTTCCTTCTCTGACAGGTCTATTTTCGCACTATGATTCCAGGTCACACTTTCATCCCGGTCCCCCATCTAATGTTAATATAATGGTCTTACTCCTATAATGCCCCAGACAATTTTTAGCGCACACATGATTTTCGCGGGTGGGCTCTCCTTTTTTACGTACCAGTAGGCTAGTTATAGATATGACAATGCGCAAGACAAAGCATCTGGAACCCTGCTCCATGCGTGACTTGGTTATGTTACAAACTATAGTTCGCTCACAGCCTCATACTCCCATCACACCATCAGACAGGCCAATGTATCACAAAACACAACGATGCGCATACCGACCGCAGTATTTCACTACCAACAGTAGGCTAGCCCACTGGCATTAATACAGCCATCCTAGTAGTCAACTTTTCATAATTAAGAGCTGTCATTATCCAACGTTACACAACACAGAATATAGTTATCATCTTGCTGTCTCAGCGGGAGAAAAACACGCTGTTTTAAATGCAACTCCGCGGCGAGATAATGCCCAATGAGGCTGAACCATCTCGCCGTTGCACTTTCTCCTTGTCTGTCAGAGGCTTTCTCGTTTAATTTTCTTTTCATTGTTCCTGTCTTAAGCCACCAATCCATGACCTTGTTAATAGATTAGGCAACTCTTTATTAGATTAGGCTACTACTGGCTGTGTTCTCTTCGTTCTGAGTTGTATGTTAGAAATGTCGCAATAATTTACTTTTGGCCGTCACGGACCATTACGGGCCACTGGTGGACCACACTTCATCATATTTGATAGAATGAGGAACCAATTAGTTGTGAATACTATCACCGAGTTTGAAAGGTATTGGTCAGGTAGAAGTCGATTAGCCGATTTGACAGTACTGCTGTGTGTTTTAAGCAAATAAAATGTGGACTGTTTACAAGCGGGCACCTGCTATCATTGAAATTACAGTAAATACGTTGTGAAATGAAATAAAAACACATCACAGTTAAAGTTGTATTAGTATTGATTGATTCACATCGATATGAATGGATGACATGACTAACAAGTGGTGGGAAATTAATATGAAAGTATTTGTTCGGTGAATTAGCGCGTTCTGTCCAAACAGTCGCAGTCAACGTTTTTGTCAACACAGTTGGCACCACCATCGTCATTTGAACGTCCTTATACGTTTTTAAGGAGGGGTTGTAAAGGTGCTCATATCTTCGGACCTCTTCTGTTATGTTTGTTCATAATCAACAAGAATAAGCTTGTGAGACAGTCTGCAGTCATTAGTATGAACAGTCGAGACAACTTATCGTCTCTTTCGACTTCCGGGTCACGACATGGGAGGGAGGGAGGGAGGAGGGCGGCGGGATCTCAAGCATGCGCAAAGACGCAAAGTCCAGTTCCTAATCCAATTCACCGTTACATGCCGCAATAGTCGAATTATCAACCGGATCGGATCGAGTTATCCAGGGGTGTTAGTTGGATCGTAGTCGGACTGCACATAGTCGAACAAAGGTGTTTACATGAAACGGATAATTTGATTTCAGTCCGACTAAGCCAGTTATTCGAATGCATGTCACCACGGTCATTTATAACTGGCAAAAGGGAGCCTTATTGTAAAGTGTGAAACACATCACCATTTATTAAATCAGTTACTAACATTTATAACTGGCAAAAGGGAGCCTTGTTGTAAAGTGTGAAACAAATCATCATCTATTAATCAGCTACTAACATGTATAACTGGCAAAAGGGAGCCTTATTGTAAAGTGTGTAACACATCACCATTCATAAATGAGTAACTAACATTCACATTTACCTAATAGAAGTTTTTCACATGGAATGGAAAGTAAAATGCAACAGATACAAGCAAAAATAATTTGAAAATGTTGAAAATCAACACTCATAATAATGAAACTGTTGAGTACAAGTGATGCTTATATTTAGACATAAAAGTTTTACGCAGACATCAATAAAACACTTGGAAAGAAATAATAGAATAGAATAGAATAGACTTTATTTGTCATTGTGCATTGGATACACAACGAAATTTGTTTGTGCAACCACTAAAAAAAGTGCAGTTGTGCTGGGTGGAGGGTATGAGGGTTCTGTGATTGTTTAGTTCTGTGATGGCCCTGGGGATGAAGCTGTTCTGCAGTCTGGAGGTGCGGGCTGTAGTGGCCCGGTAGCACCTGCCAGAGGGAAGCAGGGTGAAGAGAAGGTTTGCGGGGTGAGACTCATCCTTCAAAATGCCACATGCTCGGCGGAGGCAGCGTGTCCTAAAGATGTCGTCCAGGGGAGGCAGTGAAAGTCCAATTATTCTCTCCGCAGACCTTATGACCTGACTGAGGGATTTCCTGTCCTTGTCTGTGCAGTTGACATACCATGCAGTGATACAGTATGTGAGGACACTTTCAATGCAACAGTGGTAAAAAGACTTAAGCAGCTCGGAAGACAGGTTGTTTCAGGTTAATGAGATTCAGACTGGAAAGGCTTTTTGTATATCCTTGAACAACCGTCCAAATGGCCCATCAGAGTGACCAGAGCCAAAAAGTCAATCAATTTATCCGGATCAAGGCACCATTGTAACAAGTCCTGCGTTGTGTTCTGTGTGAGTCTGTTTGCTGGGCAAGAAATGGCCCCGCACTGAAGTTCTGATGCTTTGTTCCAGCGAAGTGGAGCTCCGTACACTATACACATTAACATACAACAAGACAGTCTATAACACGCAGTCATCAAACACACTGGATATTAGCCTGTTAGCAGAGGGAAAACGTATGCTAGGAACCTCATGGCATAAGACAAAACAAGATAAATGCATTAAATATCACATCATATGTATCACATGTTGCAGTTCACAATCTTTTAGTATATACACCGTTATGTCATCATTATACCATATCTTTGAGGGTTTATCACTTATAAATATACGTTTAGTTTCTTTGACATGGGAACAAGCATACCTCTCTTCAGATCAGCAACTTCAGACTGAAGACTAAAAGGATAGATGCCAACTAAACCAAGTTTCTTAAAGGGGCAATGCAAGTTCACGTACTCAGTGTGTTCAAATAACAAATTTGTAGATAATGGCTCTCACCATTGTTCACTAGAGTCCCAAAGCCTTAGAAATGGCTTTGGAACCCTTTCAAGACTGATAGATGTCAATGATTGTGTTGTCTCATCTGTGATGGAATTTATTTAGATCATGGCATCATGTACTGCTTTTTGAGACCCTTTTAGCCTACTTCACATTGCATGTCTGGGTGTGTCTACTGAAATTGAACCAAAGTATCAATTCAATTTGGTTAATTGGTTGATTTAGTAACTTAGGGGGCAATTACTATTTCACATAGGGCCAGGTGGGGTTGGATAGCTTTTTTCCTTTAAAAAATGACATCATCATTTAAAAACTGTATTTTGTGTTTACTCGGGTAATCTTTGTCTAATATTAAAATTAGTTAGATGATCTGAAGCATTTAAGTATGACAAATATGCAAAAATAGAAGAAATTGGCAAGGGGGCTAATTCTTTCACAGTACTGTACAGAGATTTGAACGTTGACTTTATTCTGTTTGTCATTCAGTGGGATAATTCGTAAATGCAATATTATAATTTAGCTGACGAAATATTATGAATCACTACAACATTTTACTAAAACTAATTATTTAAATTAGAGTAGTTTTAGTCATGTAGGACCACAAATAACGTTGTAAATAGTCACAAAAATTCCCCATCCCTGTTCTAGATTATCAGACATGGTTTTATAGTGTAACTTTACAGAAGATCGTAAAATTACCATTTTAATGTGTAAGGAGCAACAGTAGTGAAAAGCAAAGGGATATTTGTGTCTGGAATGTCAATGATAATTTGGCTAAAGCAAGCACAAATTAAAACCAATATTGTGATTTATCATACACATGATACTAATAGGTTTTTTGTTTATTTCTGTTCATGATAAACAGCTGATGATGTCCTGAGGAGAGTTATAGAGAAGCATAAAGCGAGTCTGAAGAAGAGGTTTGAGAACATATCTGAAGGTATCATCAAACCAGGAGCTGAGACACCCCTCAATAAGATCTACACAGAGCTCTACATCACAGAGGGAGAGAGTGAAGGGGTGAATAAGGAACATGAGGTGTGGCAGGTAGAGTCAGCATCCAGAGCACAAACCACAGAAGACACACCAATCAACTGCAATGACATCTTCAAGCCCTTACCTGGACAGGAGAAGCACATCAGAACTGTGATGACCAAAGGGGTTGCTGGCATTGGAAAAACGGTCTCAGTGCAGAAGTTCATTCTTGATTGGATAAATGGGGTAGCCAATCAGAATGTAGACTTTATGTTTCCTCTTCCTTTTCGTGAGCTGAATTTAGTGAGGGATGATCAGTATAGTCTTCACAAGCTCCTGCTTGACTTCCACCCTGAGCTGGAGGAGCTGAAGAATGGTGAAGCATACAGAGACTGTCAGGTTGTGTTCATCTTTGATGGTTTGGATGAGAGTCGATTACCTCTGAATTTCCAACAGAACATGATATCTGATTTCAAACAAACATCATCAGTGGATGTTCTGATGACGAGCCTCATTCAGGGGAGTCTGCTTCCCACTGCACTCATCTGGATAACCTCACGACCAGCAGCAACCAGTCACATTCCTGCTCAGTGCATCCATCAGATAACAGAAGTACGAGGGTTCAATGAACCACAGAAGGAAGAGTACTTCAGGAAGAGAATCAGTGATAAGAGTCAGGCCAACAGAATCATCTCACACATTAAGGCTTCCAGGAGTCTCCACATCATGTGCCACATTCCAGTCTTCTGTTGGATTGCAGCCACAGTACTTCAGCAGATGCTGGACAACACTCAAGACATTCCCAAAACTCTGACTGAGATGTTCATACGCTTCTTGCTCGTCCAGACCAGAAGGAAGGATCAGAAGTATCAGAGTGGAACTGAGAAAGATCAAGAGAAACTTCTAAAATCTCAGAAAGAGATTTTACTGAAGCTTGGAGAACTGGCTTTCAAGAATCTAGAGAATGGCAATCTGATGTTTTATGAGGAAGATCTGAGAAAGTGTGGCATTGATGTCAGTGAAGCCTCAGTGTACTCTGGCATGTGCACTGAAATCTTCAAGGAAGAATCTGTGTTTCACCAGAGGAAGGTCTACTGCTTTGTGCATCTAAGCATCCAGGAGTTTCTGGCAGCTGTGTTTGTGTTTCACTCTTATGTGACCAAGAACTTCAAGGTACTGAAATCCCTCCTCAATGAAGAACATAGAGATGAACATAATCAATCAGCTGTTGCATATCTTCAATCAACACTTGGATTAAAATATCAAAATGATCTACATATGCTACTTAAGAGTGTAATAGATGAGGCTTTGAAGAGCAGGAATGGACACCTGGATCTTTTCCTTCGATTCCTTATGGGCATCTCTCTGGAGAGCAATCAAAGACTTTTGAAAGGTCTACTGAACCGCAAACACAGCACCTCAAAGAGCATCGATGAAACATGTCAATACATTAAGGAGCTCAACAGGGAAGATCTCTCTCCGGAACGATGCATCAATCTTTTCCATTGCTTATTAGAAATGAATGATCATTCTATGCACAAAGAAATAAAAAAATATCTGGAGTCACCAAAGAACTTCAAAGAGAAATTGTCCCCTGCTCATTGTTCAGCACTGGCCCACATGCTTATGATGTCTGCGGAGGTGCTGGATGAGTTTGACCTGAAGAAATATAACACATCAGATGAGGGACGCAGGAGACTGCTGCCTGCTGTGAGATGCTACCGAAAGGCACGGTGAGTTTCTGATGGATATACGTCTTATGAGTAAACAACTTATTTTTTCATTGATATTCTTGAGTGAAAAGTGAAAAGTAAAGGGAACTTGTGGATTATGTCCATTCCACTGCAGGACTGTGCATGACTGATTAATAGTGTTGATGTCAGTGATACATACTGCTGACGTACTGTATTAAACATCTAAAGATACCAGCGGATACATACATGTGTAAGAGTCATGACAGGAGAGTGAAGGAGTTGGAAGATTCAGAATTTAAGGGTCAGGGTTAATAATGACGTACAATATTCAATAATCCAATGCATTTTATATTCATTTGTAACTGTTGCTTTTATTTGAAATTAGGCTAAAATGTAAGACCTCTGGTTGTATATTCTGTTAGAGGAAATTACCTGAGGGAGGTGTGAAAGTGGTCTCAGTTGCTCACAGCTGGATCCCTTAACCCATTGTCCCTGTGTAGCAAATGGTTCGGAGCCTTCCCGTCTCCAAGATAATAATCTGATATATATTCATGAAGGGATGGGACTATTGGGTGACACCCCTTATATTCAGAGGACATAAGAACTGAAATGTTACCATGGCTGATTAGAAGATTATTAGGTGAAGCTCTTTGAAACCTCTGTCTCTCTCCCTTGATGCACAAGTCTCCAGCAACTCTTTTGATTGTACAAAAATGACCATCAAGAGTAATATTCCATTTTCACTGCAGCATTGGTTGCTAACTTGGCATTAAATGACACTTTACATTATTACATCACATCAAGTTTGACTTTTAGTATTTACGTCTGCCCTTTGATAACATTACAGTCAAAGGTTTCACACATAGAGTGGTTACTGGTCTGGACTGAAATGTGGATTACTTGGAATTGATCTACTAATCTAGTTATGTCCAAGTGAGCCATTGTCTCTCAGTGAGGCCTACTGTAAAAAAGTGGTAACTATCAGTGGAGGAAACAGAGTGCTTCTTGCATTGATATGTATGTTTGTATGTCTGCGTGTGTGTTTCAGTGTGTGTGTGTGTGTGTGTCTCAGCTATGTATCCAAATACGCTAATGAGGAAAGTAAAAATAATGCGATGGAAGCAAATACCTGAAGTTGCTCATTATTATTCGATCAATTCAGCTGATTGACGTCTGTGCGTCAGCCAGTATATTTATTAAAATTGATTCATCTTATGGAAAACTCTTCAAGCACCACTTCAACTGGAATTTGAGTTTCCTCCACCCTTTCATTATATTGATTTGAGTAATATTTTGTCTTTTGTCACAATGTTTTGCAGACTTGCTGAATGTACACTTACATATAACTCCTGTGGAATTGTGGCTACTGTTCTACAGTCACCAAACTCCCTGACTGAGCTGGACCTGAGTAACAATGACCTGGGAGATTCTGGAGTTAAGCTTCTCTCTAATGGACTGTCTAGTCCCCACTGCAAACTGCAGGCATTAAGGTTGGTGTTATGCATGTTTGTTGTCATGAATTTCCTGATTAGTTATGTATCACTTAATTATGATTTATATTGTCATACAAGCATAGTAGTAACTTGACTTCGCTAATTTGGCAGACTTCAACAGTATCACTTTTTTCTTTTTCCCCTTTTCTTTTCTCCTTCACATAAGATTCTACCTCAAGTTCTACCTGTTAATTCCATATCTCTCATCCCTCTTAGAGCTTCTGTGGTTTTCCCCCTCCCCTCAAATGGAGAATGATAGATATTTGTGAAATTAAATAGAGCTGAAATTATGTTTAAAAGACATTATAAAATCAATAGATTTTAAAGATATCGGAAATAAACTCATGTTTAAGTACTAAAGTTAAGATTAAAATAACCATGATAACAGTGGAATAACTGTTCACATCTCATTTTATTGTAAAAGTACCAGTGAACACCTACATCACTGTACTGAGGTGTGAACCTCTATTTTCTGTAGACGGGTCAAATCTGTGCCACTTCAATAACTGATCCTTCTGAAAAGAGGCCTGTAGCCTACATTACACTACATATTGATAAAATCTCTTCTAGAGTTTGTTGTAATGCTGAGTGAATCCTTGGAATCCTGAAGACAGTCTAGCTTAAATACACTGCACTTGAAATTACAGACTGAATCCTAAAGGTTTACTGTGATTGATTTTTGAGATGCCTAATCTCTCTCTCTGTCTCTGTCTGTCTCTCTCAGTCTCTGTAATTGTCAGATCTCAAATGAGGGGTATGTTTGTCTGGCTCTCACACTGATGTTAAACCCCTCCTGTGTGAAAGAACTGGATGTGAGCAACAATCATCCAGGAGAATCAGCACAGAAGCTGTTATCTTCTAGACTCGAGGATTCTCGCAGTAAAGTTGAAGCAATTCAGTATGTACTCTTTAAGAATAAATGTACATTTGTAACTGTAGTGTTGTTTAACAATTATGTGACCTGTTACTTCTCTCTGCTTGACTATGTAGTCCACACGACAGGTATTAAGGTTCCCTTTAGACTCTGAATAGTCTGTTATCATAAGTTACTAATTTAGAGAAAAGGAGAAAGGGAATGCTTCCTTGGTTCATGAACAGTTCATGAAACTTAATTTAGTTCAAAATGAAAAATAAAGAGAGCGATGTAAATATACTTAATGAATAATTATATGTCAACTACTGCATGGCTAATGAATATTAGCAGAGAAGATACAACATTTGCTTTTTATGTAACTTCCGGTATAAACCACGCCCTTTCACAGTCTCCTATCTGACTAATGATACAGAGACATATAACTTTGTTGGTTGAACAGATACATGTACAAATAATGAGGTGTCTGTACACCTTTATTGTGTAGGTATAGTGTGCACATGAATGAACTGCATAGTGGCATGATAGGGGTTGAAGCTCTTCATGTAACGGTATATGTCATTAATGTCATGTTAAATTTAGAAGAACATTTTCAAGACCTAAGGGATTTGGTGGAGAAAAACTAAAGTAGTGTGCACATGAATGAGCTGAGACCTGTAGAGGAATGCAAGTTGTGTGTCGCCACATTTTTACAGGCTGCTGTGGACATTAAAATGAGCGAACTGTGAGGATTGTGGAAATACAGGGGTAGACCCTGTTTGTGTATTAGTCTGCCATTACTGTCATGTAAAATGTAGCAGTGCATTAAGAAATCTAAGGGAAAACTCAACACCCAACTATTTTTAGTTGCCTCCACCCTTATCATTAATATTCATTTCTTAGGATACCTTCAGAAAGGCATCGCTTAATTATCATTTCAGAGTAATATTTTGTCTTTTATTATGTTATTTTACAGACTTGCTGAATGCACACTCACAGATAAATCATGTGGGATTGTGGCTATTGTTCTACAGTCACCAAACTCCTTGACAGAGCTTGACCTGAGTAACAATGACCTGGGAGATTTTGGAGTTCAGCTTCTCTCTAATGGACTGTCTAGTCCCCACTGCAAACTACAGACATTAAGGTTGGTCTTATACAGCTTTATGTATGTTTTTATCAGTGGTGGCTCCTGAAATTTTTTTCAGGGGGGGGGCAATTTTTCTGATAATGATTAAGGCGACCCATTCAGTAGGTGCATTAAGCAAGACAACTGTATCAACTTGTTGTTAGCTGATTAACTCATACAGCAATACCCTTTTCCCCACTAGATAGCAGTACACAATAGAAATATTTCCCCTCTAGCTACATTTACATCTAGCACAGTTACAGGTGGAAAGCTATGGAAGAAAATTGCATCCAGGAGCCTTCAAAAGCAAAAATGATGTGGCTCCACAATACATGATCCCACTTATTCATTATTCACATTACTCAAATGTTGTATGATGTAAAATAGTTTAACAGAACACTTGATATGTCTAGTAACAACATAAAGAAGGGGGCAACATACAGTATAAGTCAAAACCAACAATATTTATTGACTAAACTTGAAAGTATTGGCTTACGAAAGCAAAATAAGTTATCACATAGAACTAACTCAGTGTAAGTGCAAGTAGCATGCATGGTTTAAACATTCACACTGGAACCTATGAAAAGTGGCAGTGGTATATAGAAATACAGACTGTGTTAGCCACTTCACAGCCTGCTAGCCATGATTTTCTTTCAAACCAATTCTTGGAAAATCCTCGGGTGTAGGATCCGTAAGATCCAAAGTTTCCGTAATAAGTAAAAATAGTGTAGCGTGTAGTCAATCTAACATGCTAGATAGGTGAAATGGTCAACAGTTGGTGGTAACCATCACTCACGAATAGTGACTCCCTATTGGCTGAGAGGCGGGATCTGGAAAAAAGATGAGAGAGGAGAGAGCCTTAGAAACAGAGAGACACGAGTTAAGATGATACCGACTGCGTTGAGGTAACAGTTAAGATAAAAAGTGAAATTAAGAAGACTACTCCAGCAGTAGTTAGAAGGTTGAGCCACTTTTAGTTTTAGTGTACTTAAGGCTTTCTTGTTTTCATTCAACCAACGAAAGGGCACAGTATTTTATGTTCTGTTTTGGATGCTAGCTAGCTTGCTCAGCATTGTGAACTTATAGCTAGTGCTAGCTAATCTAGTAGAGGTGTACCGCCATCATTTGCTGCTGAACTAGCACCTGAGTAACCCGGACACTCGTGGTTCCTTTGAGGCAGCCTACGCGGGAGCCACGCCACTGAATAGCGCTGCTAGCTACCAGGAACGTTAGCAGTTCCATTCAGCTACGTGGGACGACCAGTTTGCCAGGAACGATTGCCGACCAGCTGCGTGGGGTTGCAAACAGACGGACTGAATGCAAAATCAACGGTGCACGCCGCACAAACGCGGTGGTCGTGAGTAGCCCGTATTGGGAGCAAAAGAACACAGTTAATCCTTTACCTCTAACCTGACTCCATCCAATCAGAAAGCTTCCATGGTATACAATACCACACCCATTTTATCCTTAGGTCACCAGGCTACACTCATTCAACAGGTATCTGGTAAATCCATCCCTTATTCATATGAAAATATCCCACATACCCAATGTTTAAACCTCTGGAACCCAACCCAATGTTTCTTAAACCATTCTGCTCTAAACCTCTCATGCCCAATGTTACAGTTTGTTGAGAGTTGTTAATGGACAGTGTTGAGCACGGTGTTTTCATGATATAAATATTTGTTTTTAAAAAATATATTCTACTCAAAACCTCTCTCGTGTATTATTTTCTCATTGTGGAGTTCTATTTAAACCGCACTGCCCAACTGCGCACCCACCAGCCACCACTGCCTGTTTGTAAGAGGTGACTGTAATTTCATGTGAACACATGGCCTAGAGTTATGTTATACTAGGGAGAGTTTTTTGACAGTTACTATTTTGTGCGGCTTATTATTAGCTCCCGTATTGATCATTTAGTTTTAAATGTGAGGTGCTGTTTTTATGCAGTTCATTGATTAGGGAGATTGCTATTTTCATTATTGACCTAGTGCCCAGAGTGCGGGTGTAGATGTGTCTGACTTGCAGCCAGCTCCCTTGAATTAATCAAAAAAACGCGTTCCCGTTGTGTTTCTGAACTTATTTATTGCAACGTAAATTTACATGAAACATAAATGTAGAGATTCCAGTGGATTTTTCTCTTTGTCGTTTGCGGATCCATTCAGTTTGGACTATGGTTAGGCCAAGGCTCCCAATTGAGTAGGCCGCAGCTACGTAGACCATGGCTGAGTAGCCTGAACTGGCTGAGGTCAATGACGGTATGGCTCAATCACCCTCCTTCTCTCCACCGTGCGCAAATCACGGCAATCAGTCCAGCACCCTCACCACCTGCAGAGGTTGCACACTTGCCAAACACAAATATACAAAACAAATTATAGATTATGAAAATAAAAATGAATTTAAATTCATCTCCTACAGTGATAACCTCACTTTGCTAATGTTGCAGACTGTGTGATGACGCGTTTCATAGGCACGTCTTCACCACATCCTAATGTTCGGACACTTTTGTTATACTTTTAACCGCTAACGGTGACTTCTACAGTTCTTATTGTACACCACTACATGTAAACCTAAACAGGCTTAACTCGGCTGGCGTGTGTGGAAGCATATGGGTGCATATCTCGCTGAAACCACGCCAAGCATTTCAATCATACTCATTAATTTGCCATTGTTGGAAGTCTTCGTTTTATTGTGCAATTGTTCTGACAAATCACTGTTCTTAAGTTGTCTTTGCATACAGCATAGGTAAAAGAATGATTTTGTGTCCATAACATGTTTGCTCAACAAACAATGTTGAATGAGTACTTTGCTGCCATTTCGTCTTTCTTCTCTTCTTAGGAAGTGCACTCCCGTCTGGGGATGAATATACGTAAATCCTCAAATAGTGGCTGGGGCTTTTATTTAATTAGGCTGCACAGCGCACCGGCCTGTATTTGGGGCAGGCTTGTATTAGGGGCAGGCCTTTATCTCTTATCTCTCTTTAGTTCCGTTGATTTGAATGGGGCACCCCAACGTTAGCAGGTCTGTCATTTCTTGATATTCACCACTGCGAAAAGTTAATGACCGCTGTCATTGGCAATTCTAATTCACATCTTTCATATCATTCCGCAAGAAGTCCGGTCATTTAACGTAGCGGAAAGTCATTGTAACTTGAAGTCAGCAAGTAATGGGTTGCTACGCAACACCTGGAACGTTAAAGTTCTATTAGCCTGAAGAACATATTTTTCTTAGCGGAAATCAGAAACGGCAACAAAATCATTAAAAAGAGGTATTTTGGAGGGATGTCTTCTATCGTTTAGGCAAGTAACTGTATAATAACAAGGCTGAAGGCTGTAGGCTGAAACATTTCTTTTTTTATTGCAAACAGCCATGAAATTAGCCCGGCCTCTAATTGAATCCCGGTCTTTATTTGAGGATTTACGGTATGTTCTATTTCATAGTTCCAGACCGCCAGAGGTGATTAAACATAGTGGAAGACATCATGCGCTCATGCATTGGCTACGAGAACCTATTGATTGATTGTCATCTCGTGACACGTGACGCCCTAAAGATATATACTGATTCTTGAGATAAGGGACAAAACTACTTTTGAAACCTAAAAAACTAAAATGGTCAGCACATTCATTTTCAATTGATTTTCTTATAAACACAGGTCTGACCTAACAAACCATGTAAAGGAACAAGTTTTTTATAAAATCACTTTTGAAAAAAAATGACATTTATCCAATTTGTGTGTTGAGATTGTCAACTTCGTCGGACGCATACAAAATAATTTTATTTTAATTTAAATGATTCAGCGACACTTTTAAGAAAGAAATATCTAGTAATATTGTGCCTTCTCATAGTTAAGTGATAAAAAACATTGTATTCCCTTTTTTCATTATTTTACACAGTTAAGGAAAAACGCCATTGGAAAAAAACTTAATTTTGTTATTGTTGTATTGTTGTTAACATATTTAATCTGTGGTTATATGCAATTAAGACACCACTGCATGTACTTCATGCAATGTTTTAGTGAATTAACTCAATAAAATGAACAGAAGTAAAAGGCTTTTCTTTTTTTAAAGACAAAAACCCACACCTTAAGGTGGGACAAAACTGACGGTGTTGACGGACTGATGTAGAATTAGTGCAAATAAGGTCTGTTAACAAGGCCTATAAAGCACACATGAGAAAATCATGTGTTTTCAGTCCCTCTATGCTTGGATTATAACCGCATTTAACTGTTTGAGGACTAAATTAAAATGTATTAGCATCCATTTGACATTGAGTCCAGCTAGCTCTGGAGCCAGAACTGTCTGTTTGGTTTTGCAGTGTAAGCAGGTGCGAAGAAGGCAGGCCTCACTTGCTGGAGAGCAACAAACTAATTGAAAACTATCCTCCAGTTTGGTTGACTGTACAACGTCAACACCTGATGACTTAAGTGCTTGAAGCATTAAGTTTGCATTTGCATGATAATGACACAGACATGTACTTCTGTCCGATGCCTTTGGTGCTGTAACATAGAAAGGCCGCAGAGTACAGAAGGAACAATAGCTAAGCTTCAGATTTAGGTTTTTGTGGAGGAACTCAATGTTGAGGTTCAGCATGGAATCAGTCTGACCATTCTTTGTTGCTTTATCTTCTTTCTGGTGATAGTGTCAGTTTTATCGATTGTCATGCGAGATGAGCTCACAAAGAATTCTTGAACAGTCTGGCTGATGCACTGAAGATAAGTTTTCTTTTTCTCTATTGTCTGTCTTTCACTCATTTTTGTTTGTCACTTGATTTGGAAGTCATTTGAGCCTTGTTTTGTCGCCATTTCTGCTTTCTTAGCCTGTTTCGCTCTTTTCGTAATTTCTCAATTCTTTCCTTCATAGTTTTTATTTCCCTTGAATGTTTCTTCCTAGCTCTTCTTCTCCGTCTCTTATTTGCTAGAGCACGTCTACTGGTAGTTGGCTCCTCCATACTCTGCTATAGTGGACTATCTGGAGGGGTGTCTACTTCCTGCATTGCATTCTGCACTGCTCTGGACCTTCTTGACCTTTTCTGAGCCTTCCTCCAATACTTCCTGCGATGCCTCTGTTCCCTTGGTCCAAATTCTCCTATTTTTCTGACTTTTTTAGTTTTGAACCCTGTTCTTCCACCTTTGTTTCTCCTTCTCTAGTCCCTTCTGCTGTCTGGATAACTGTCTATTCTCTGTCTTCTTTTTATTTGATACTACCTATTTCTTTTCCTTCGCTCCTCCACTGACAGATTGCGTCTAGCCTACAGTACAGATAAAAGCAATAAATATAAATTAACATTTGTGTTGATCATTTCTTTTATGCCAGTCAGTCAGTTTGTATAAGTATTATGCCAATATTAGATTTTAAACACATTCTGTGTTTATTATGCATCAAATAATGAGGTTTTTGGAGCATTTATCAACTCCGTCAGCTTGAACGTCAACACCGTCAGACGCCCATTCTGCTCCTACACCTGCGTCATGATCTTTCTCTTTTTCATTCTCGCCGGGCGAAGGACTTTGTTTGTCTGATAGACTAGTGCAGCTTAAACTTTGGGCAAAGCGTTTAGCTTCCCCTTCTAGCTGTAGTCAAAATCAACAGAATTATTCAGCACCTGGATTTAGGTCCGGTAAGTAAACTTTTATTCCAGCGAATACCTATTGGTTTCCAGGGTCCCCTCGCTCGGAATCATTGCTCTATTTCCAACGAACACCCTCGGTTTCCAGGGTTCCTTCATTTGTAAAAATAGTAGCCTAACGTCGCAGTTACTGACTCAATAAAGACATACCCGACGTGTTGGCTCTTTGTCATTGTTGAGGGCGTTTCGGAACACCGCAACAACGCAACATGGAGCAATCTGCTTTTTGCATGCAATGCTTTACTGGGATGGATATGTTTGATGGGCATGACCGCTGTCCTTCGTGTTTGGGCATGGAGCATCTCGAAGCAGCGCCATCTAACCCCTGCCCTGAATGCAGCATTATTCCGCTTGAGCGACGTCAACTCCGCTTGTCCAGTGCCTTTCCAAATACATTGGGGGTTTTGGCAACAGTGACAGGTAAGCAGCGTGGTACAAAACGTGGGCACTCTGAGGACAGGGAGCATTCTAAGTCAAAGTGCAGAGCTTCATCCACTAAACAGGCAAAGCGAATGGATGAACTTACTTCAAATGTTCAAAAACTGCAAGCGCTTCTGGCAGATCCTGCCATAACAGCTGTTGAGGACCACACAGACCAGGCAGGAGGTGTAGCACAAATTCATGCTCACACTCTCCCCTTGCCTGATAATTTCCCTGACATGCAGCCACAAGACACTGATGCTATGTCAGTGGCAGCCACAGATTCTCTCTTTGCTGAACCCCATGGTCAGCCTCTCATGGATGCAATGCTAGCACCATCGCAGCGGTCCTCATTGCACTCAATTAGTGGCAGTGAGGCAGGCACTGGGAGCGAAGTGTCTTATGTGGCTTTTTCACTACGTGGCAACATCAGCATGGCACTCGCAAGGCTGAAGTTGGACTTGCCCCAAGCTCCATTGGGCCCTGCCAACCTACTGTGCCGCTCTGTGCCAGGAGCAAAGCGTGCACAAGTGCCTCACTGTAAGGACTTCACGGAGGTGGTGTCAACAGCCTTCCAGTCAGCCCTGACGTTCCGGCCAGATCGTGCTGCTCGCATTTTGGCGGACACAAGCTCACCAGATGCCACCGGTCTTGGCTCAATGCCTGCGGTGGAGCCCTGTGTAGCTTCTCTCATTGTTTCTCCTGATGAAGCTCTACGTCAAGATGTGCGCTGCCCCAATAAGGAGTGTAGGCGTACTGATGACGCGCTGGTCAAGACCTACAACACTGTTGCTAGATTGGGACGCGTTGGCAACACGATGGGTCATTTGCTGTTGGCATTACATTCCACCTCGGACTCAGCCCCTCAAGATGTTGCTATGTCTGGTGTGCTTGATGCCTCTCTCCAAGCACTCGGTGCAATAGCTAGTGACTGTGGGAGGGCACTGGGTCTCCTCGCCCATGCGAGACGACAGGTGTGGCTAGCGCAGTCACCTTTACCAGAAGGGTGTCGTAACAAGCTGGCACTGGCACTTCTGACTTGGGCGGAGACATGCCTCCTGTCCCTACGTGCGAGACACATTTCCGGTCACCTCAACATCGCAGCGGACTCGCTGTCCTGAGGGGGACCAAGACCGGCAAATTGGCGGCTGGACAAAGAAATCGTGCAGCTAATCTGGAACACGTACGGTGCAGCAGCAGTGGACTTGTTTGCCTCGAAGGAAACCACACACTGTCCCCTGTGGTTTGCAGGACAGGTGGATTCTCTTGGCAGGGATGCTCTGTCCCACGAGTGGCCAGACCTCTTGCTTTATGCCGAATTTACATTTCGTTGCCTCTGTACTTGTACTCTGTGCAATGACAATAAATTGAATCCAATCCAATCCAATCCAATGCCTTCCCACCGATACCACTTATCTGGCCAGTGCTCAGTCGGGTTCGGGAAATGGGCCTCAGAGTGCTTTTGATCGCTCCCAAGTGGCCGAGCATGCCATGGTTTCACTTGTTGCTAACTCTAACAGCAGGGCCACCCAGTCCACTACCCTCAAGGAAGGACTTACTGTCGCAGATGGAGGGCTCCCTGTGACACCCTTGCCCGGACAGGCTGAAACTTTGGGTTTGGCCACTGGGGGGAACCAAAGTGTCATGGGCTGTTCGGAGGGGGTTAAACACTGAATGCCCGTGCTCAGTCCACAAGAGCAATGTATGCTAACAGATGGAAACTTTTCACTGCTTGGTTTAGTACTCACAGCCTAGATCCTTCTGGGTGTCCTGTGACAGCAGTACTTGAGTTCCTGCAACATCTCCTCGATGAGGGACGCTCTCCAGCCACATTGAAAGTATATGTTGCGGCATTGTCAGCCCATAGGGCACCTGTGGAGGGTGTTTCCTTAGGTGCTCACAAATTAGTGGTGGCTTTCTTGAAAGGCGCACAGCGGTTACACCCATGGCCGAGGGTTGTTTCTGCCCATTGTTATTGACGGCTTATGTTTACCACCGTTTGAACCACTGGAAAATGCTGACATCAAGCGGCTTTCATTTAAGACCGTGTTCTTGCTGACAATCACGTCTCCCAAAAGAGTTGGTGAACTCCACGCCCTCTCAGTGAGTGCTCCACGTATGCGGTGGGGGCCAAATGAGGTTACTATGTGGCCTAACCCTTGTTTTCTGCCTAAAGTGCAGTCCCCGCAATTTGCTAATCAGCCTTGGCTGCTTTTCAATCTGAGGAGGGGTCACGCTTACCATTGTGCCCAGTGCATGTTTTAAGACTGTACGTCTCAGCGACTGCTCAGTGGCGCACAACAGACCAACTATTCGTCCGTTTTGGGGCCTGTCGGAAAGGGCAGGACTCTCAAAACAGAGGCTGGCGCACTGGGTTACAGAGGTGTTGTGGCATAACTCCTTTATGATGCCCCCCCCCCCCCCGAGAAAAAAACTTTCTTCCAGGTGTGCGTGCGCGCCAACAGCTGACCAACAATAATGGAAATCGCAAGGTTTCATTAGCCATACCATAAACCTATTCATTTCAGTGTAATTTTGGCAAACCACTACTGTACTTGGATGTATTGTTCATAGTATTAGTCATGACAATTATTACAAGTTTCTCTCAAATTTCATGTTGTTTTCTTGAAATAGCATTAGACCAAGGCTGCCCAATTTGGGGCCCGCGCTCGATTTTTTTTGGCCCGCGCTCCGAGTCAGAACATCATTCGTAGCATTTTAACCCATTTCGAACAGGGCCTCAACGTCCTATGTAACTCAGACTGGTTGCAGTTCACTGCCTGGCCACAGTTTTAACATTGTTTTAGATGGGTCAAGGGGGGGCGTTATTTACCTCTTGTCAGATCCATAACTTTGCAGCTAAAGTTGTGATTCCTGGTTGCTATGGTTATCTAGCTAAGGCTATGGTTAGCTAACTAAGGAAACTTTTAATAACAAACGATTTAAATGGAAGATTTCCGTTTGCATGAAATGATAGCTAGTTATCTAGCTAATGTTATAGTCTCCTCGATTTAACTTCTACAATTATAATTGGTGCCTGTGACACTTTGTATGAACGAGTTCATATTCATGAGTTCATATTCACACATATTAACACCAGTGTTATTATGTGGAAAGAATGCGGATATGAAATATGAAAACAACCAGTAGTCAATGTGCAAGCTTCCAATTTAATCGTGATTTAAGATACTCTATTTGAGTTGGGGAAGTCTGTCCTTCAGTCGAGGCATGATGATCTCTTGCTACAAGTTTCACCTGTTCGTGTTGGCGTAACAAATGCTTGTGGAGTCAAGTGCAGTTGAGAGGCGCTTGTCTCCAGGGCACAGATTACACTTAACTGTTATATTTTTCTCTTTTCACAGATACAAATAAAAAAGGCTGTGATTGGAATACGGGACTGGAGCTGTCCCTGACGGGACAAATCAAAATCACCCATAATATTTCGGGATGTCCCGGACAATTCGGGACGGTTGGCAACCCTACTTGCACCTAAGTTATACCATATTTGAGTGTGCTAACATTAGCAATAACGTCAGCTAGTTCGAGGTGTATGCATAGGCTAACCATTAAATTAGCAGCACATTTCCCGTATTTAACAATAATTACACATGGACTTACCTGGAAGTGATGCACGGGCATCATCTCGCAGTTTCTTTCTCTTTCTTTTGTCTGCCCCTGAGTCCTGTTGTCTTTTTGAGGCCATTTTCGAAAAGTTGACCTAGCCTACTGTCAAAGTTCGTCAGGCCACTGAGATAGGAAAGGGCACCCACAGCTTGGGAAGTTGAGTGTGTATTTTTACACAAATAAATGGAATGAATTGTAGGTGGGTGTATGTATGTATGTGTGTGTGCAAGTGTGATTGTGCAAGTGTGTGATTATGCAAGTGTGATTTGCAAGTGTGTGATTGTGCAAGTGTGGTTCTGAAAGTAGAGTACAAACAGAAATATACATTAATCCACAACCCTGTAGTAACATTTAAATAATAATTATACAGGGAACTAACTAACTAATTAAATAGGAATTCAACTTCTTAAGTAATGACATGCTAATAGCTTAATCTAAATCAATAAGGGCATGTATAATAAAATAAAGATCGCTCAAAAGTTAGCATAGGTAAACTTCAATAATAGTACTTGTATATTAGCAGCTTATGCTAAGCTAGTTCGTTAACTGTGCCATCCTGCAAGCTTAATTAAATGACATCCCTCGTAACAATTATGAGCAAGCCATAACTAAACTATAACAACACATAATAACAAGGTACAAAGTCAACTTACTTCTACATGGACGCACACGAGTTTCAATGTTCAAGTGCAACGTTCAACTATGATATTATTGCTTGAAGCAAACTGCCACTCTATTTATGCCGTGAAGCAACAAACTAAAACTATACCGTGTGGAGTGAAGTCACATGACCGACGCAATTACCATATATGGTCATAAACCTATCTACTGGGCAACTTAACAAATAGTTCCTATGGCCTTTTTAACAACTTCACTCCATTCTTCCCATACATTTCTTATTGTTATACTAAAATCATTGCTGCAATGCTAAAAACTAAAAAATGTCACATATTAAAAAATATACTTACCCTCTCTCAGTCTTGGTCCTGTCCTCAGACATTCCTCAATCCATCATATGAACCCATCCATTTCTCCAATACCTATGCAGTACATGACTACCTATACAATTACACCTTCCATTGTAAAATATTCCCCAAAAGTTTTATCCCTACTCCTTTTCTCGGATTCTAGATGCTACAAACATAGCATTATGCAAGTTTTATCCCAAACCTCCCATAAATAGGGTGACCATAACCAAATTTTTCTCATTTACCCCCCTTGCGCACTTAAAATCAAAGTGCGCACAAATCAACAGGGCTAATAACATGTATGAATTTACTATGTGGCCATCATAGCACATTCATATTTTGTCATGCCCGCAGTTCATCCCCTTTTTTTTATCCAATGGTCTTATCCAAAAAACTAGTTTCATCACATATTCACAGTATATTTATTAGTACAAAGTTTGGCTGCAAAGTAATTGCTGAATCCTGTGTGGTAGACAACCATGGCCCACATGGCTTATCAAATGTATAAAGGCTGACCCCCCTTAATCACATAATAATAACGAAAGGGCTTACATTGGTGTTCACAACCTGTATACTACATCAATCCTACTCACACCAAGATATATCACTAGTAAACTAAAACCTCACAGGGCATGGCATTCCATCCTCATGCCCATCACCCAATGAAGGTACAATTACCTGTAGTATACCTTCCTTTATGGCACTTCTGTTCCTCAACCAAAACCACTTAGCGTAGATATTACAGCCAAGCCTGTAAGAGACACTTAAAACCACATATTTAAATATATACTGGTGTTAACACAAAACCAACACAATTCCTCACGCAAACCTTTAAATATAAACCATTTAACTCCATACCAAGACTGGCCTGCTTCTGAGTCTCACTTACGCCTGCGCAGAGGATCCCCTTCTCTCTGTCACTCTCCACCCAACTGTATAACTAGGAATGCTGATACGAGAAACTTTCCACACTCTACTCGTCTTTTTCTCTATCTCTCTATTTTCTCTGTATCTCTCTCCGTTTCAATATGTCTATCTTTCATTTCCTCATCCCCACTATTGATTTGTCTTTAAGACCACAAAGTGGTCTCTCTTCTTTTGTCAAAGGCCTGTGTGAATCAACATGCTAACACCTGTATCCCTTTCCCCTGTACTGACCATAAAAACTATTTGGGTTTCCAAAGGGAGAGGCTACTGTGTACTCCTCCTCATCACTTGTGTCCACTATCTGAGGTTCCCCTGTCAACCGTGCTGAGTGTCTTATTTGAAACAATGTATTATCCCACCACTATTAGAAACTAACCATCAGCAAATATGTAGCTTAGTATTCCTACCAAAAAATTAGCATGTGATAACGGCTGGTTGTCTGGTAGGCAAGCTAGCTGCCTGATTCTTAGGCTAGACATGGCAAACTGAGCCTGGATTTAAGTAGATTTTAAGTAATTTCATATAACTTGATGATGATTGTTTGTTTGTTATTCATTTCTTCAACTTAAAACTCACCTTTTCTTACTACGTCAAAGCAGTTGCGCATCGATTAAGTCACACAAGACAACCGTGACGTCTCTCGAGGCAAATATGCAGGCTCTCTAGCGTGCAGCACCGTGCAGGTACAGTAAACAGAGTAGGGAGTTTTCCCAAACTAGCTACTTAACCCTCCCTCTACTCACTTCTACTTTCGTTGCCTATAGGCTAATTTATGAAATGTTTCGAATGGCGATTCTTTTTTATCTAGGCGTACATGAAATTCTGCAGCCGTTATACTATTTTAAAACTTTTTTTTCCCCTCGGACAGGCAGCTTGAGTCGAGGAGGGCAGACGGGCAGTGGCCCGGGCAACCTTAGCCCCTCCCTGTGCACGTACCTGGCCGCTACGGCGTTTAGTATAGTTTAGAATTGAGAGTGTGACTCTGCCATTTGTTTTCTGCGCCTTTAGTGCCAGTTCCTTTTGTTTATCGCCAATACTTAGAGCCTGTGCCCCACCGTGGGTTTGTCCACGTGTACCTACGTGTGAGTGGATCTGTTCCTAATCCTGTGTGGCATCCTCAACCTGTTGATCCCATTTCGTTGTAGGGGGGGACAATACATGGTCAAATTTCAGAGAGTAATTCCTGAGGGGGGAGACACAAAAATTGCTGTCTGGCCCTTTCGCCCTCTCTCTCTCTATGCTGTCCTCGTACTGCGTTTGCTACCTTACAGGACTAGACAGCTAGATAACACTTTTCTTTGCAGAATAAAGATGATGAATTTCAAATGAATCCACAAGTCTTGTTTTGCTTGAGTTTACTGACGTTATCAGCATGCAATTATTCATGCAGGACGTTTGATTTTGTAAAACTGTCTGGAACAGACAGAAATAAAGAGACACATCAATTTCACGTGAAAAAATGTGGCATAAAAGTAGCACTATAGATAGCTCTAAAAGTAGAGCTATCTTAACTTAGCAGCTAAATACCGAATTCTCTTATAACATTTACAAACAGAAATTTTACGTCATTTTTTTATTCTCTAAACTGCATTAAGTGTACTCATACAAAATATCTACTCACAGACAAATAATGTCAAAAGTTCAAACGCAAATTAACGCTCTTCAAGGAGGAATTCAGCTGCATGTAAATTAATGTCTTCTCCATTCTATTCTATTCGAGTTTAGTGCTTATTTATTTATTCAATGCCATTTGCAGTGTTCGTGTAGTGCTTTTATTTATGTTAGGACATCATGATGCCTCGTAGAATCATGACTTCAAATGTGAAACGTAATAAAATTATATAAAATTATTTATTTGTGTTAACAATGATTGTTCGGGGGGGGGACAACTTTATGGTAGGGGGGGACACGTCCCCTCTGCTCCCCCCGGGATCTCCGCCTATGGTTGTTCCATCCTGTTTGTCAACTCGCTGTTCGTCTACAATAAACCCTGTTTTACCGACTTCATCTCTGTGTCCGAAAGTCCCGTGACAGACAGCATATCAGTAGAACACCAACTATTTTCTTGCACAGGTGAACGTGTAGACACCATCTAAGTTTGTTGCTCAGAGAATGGCCTATTTGACAGTAAGAAGGTGCTGGCATTTATACCAGTCAGTCATATGGGAGAATACAGGGGAGGGTGACACAACATCTTGGGGAAGGAGTTAAAATGCATACAGGACAACCTGAATCCTCATGAAAAGCCATTTGAATGCTAATGAACATGGTGTCCATGTTTGAGACAGAGGGCAGAGAACACAAACAGAAACATGGGTTATAGATTAAGATAATACAAAATAATGTGAAAATTCACTCAAGTTACCTCAGAACTCCGGAGTTGCATATAAGTATATTTATTCAACAACAACAAGCTTGTCGGGCTCACTCTGAAGTGTCTTGGCAGACAAGAGAGGCATTGGCCCACTCTCAGACTGCAGCATACAAGAGAGAAGCACAATTAAACACATCACACAAGGTTTTATAAAGTTGTCAAAAAAAGTTTGGAAATTTGTGTTTGGTCGATTATTTCTCTGTTGTTGCATTTCTAATTGGCACTGTATTTTATATATCGTTGGAAAGCCTGTTTATTTACCTTTTCAGTGGATATTTTCATCTCTGTCTCCATTTTACACCCATCCCTGAATATTTTTTAGATTAAATCCAATTTTACAACAATCTCTCTCTCTCTCTCTCTCTCTCTCTCTCTCTTAGGCTCTCTGATTGTCTCATCTCAGAGAAAGGTTGTATTTGTCTGGCTTCAGCTCTGTCTTCAAACCCCTTCCACCTAAAAGAGCTGGATCTGAGCTACAATCATCCCGGGGAATCAGGACTAAAGCTGTTATCTGCTAGACTGAAGGATCCTGTCTGTAAACTGGAGATTCTTAAGTAAGTGTAGAAAGAAATCCCAATGTTGTACTTTTCTGCATTATTTGTGTGAGATCAAATCAGTTTCTTCATTCCTAGTGTAGTGGTGTATTTTCAAAGTTGTATTTAAATAGCCACTTTACCAAATTAGATGTAGAACACTTCTTTGATGCAGTGTCCCTTTTGTAAAGTGGTCCAGACGAGGGACGTGAGGATTAGAGGTCAGGCAGGGAAGGTGGCAGGCAGGGAAGTGGACTCCAAAGGAATCCAGAAGTCCAAAGCAATTATATGGTAGCAAAGTGATTAGTCAATTAATAGGCAGTTGGTAAGGGTAAAAACTAGTCCAAATTAGGCAAGAAATACATAATTAAACTAAGAGCACCAGTGCAAAATACAACAGCATAAAATGCAACAAAATATTCACCAGTGCTCCTAAAGCCACTCATTTCAATTACTGATTTATCAGATACAACATTCCTCTTACAGTTATACATATTTATTTGTCCTTAAATTATCATTTAGTTCAAGAACTCAAACATGGATCCTGCATCTAGTAACTATACAAATGAAAAACATTGCAGATCTTATCTGTTTTAAGATATTATACGTGTGACTTTGTGTTTCTGTTCCAGAACTGACCATGCTTCTGTCAGCAGAGCACGACCACGTTTGCTGAGATGTAAGTCTTAATGGTTAATTCAGTAACTGTATTAGACAGCTCAGATGATAAATGGAACTTTGCACATTTGGACACTTTTCAGAACTGTACTTTTACTTTTTGCTTTTACTTCACTGCATTTGCCATAATGCCATCTCTACTGTCAAGTTATCTGGTGACATTTGTGTCAGCTTCTGCCCAAACTTGAAAAAGGTCTTGGCGAACCACAGCAGATGAAACTACGTTTTCAGTATTCCATAGTTTTCAACCACCCTTGGCTTTAAAATTAGACCAAGGTAAAACCAGTAAAAAATCCTCGGAGGACAGTATGCATCAGAATGTGTTATTTGGGAAAGCATAGATCATTTGATGTAAATAGATATTTCTTCCACCCGAAGTAGTTAGTCAGCTCTATGACTTCACCTCATTGCATCAGCTACTATGTTTCTTCAGATCATTTCAAATCATCATATACCACAAGATAAAATGCCCATTCTGTTTGCAACGTATGGAACTGTTTTCACTAACTAGTCATTTCATTTACTACACATTATTGAGTTTACTATATTCTAGTCGCCCTACAAATTTGGAAATGAATATGAGTGTATAATGGCGTAATGCATAACCATATGCATCGCAAACAGACAGTGTCTGCCCAGGCCCCCCAGTAAGGGCTAGAACACAGTTCATGAAACTTAGTTTAGTTAAAGGTACATTGTGTAGTTTTGATTGCCATCTAGTGGCGAGGTTCCTAAATTGCAACCAGCTGAATACCCTTCCCTTTACAAGCGTGTGCAAGTACCTACGGTGGCCGTGAAATGCCATAAAAGCATGAAAAGTAGTGCTGTCAGTTTAACGCGTTATTAACTTTAATAATTCATTTTTTTATCGCGAGATTAACGCAAGTTTTTTTGTTTTTTTTAGATTAACATTCTTTTTGGCCTCGCAAACTGTGTAGTAGGCTAACGTTACATTTTGAGTGAATGGTGAGCGCGATACGGCGAAATGGATGATAAAAAGCTTCTGAATGGAAAGTTTACTTTTAAAAGTTGTGTTGTGCAAAAGAAGCGAGCTTCACTGTTGTCTGAAAATGGCAACAGGCAGCTGGCTAAAAGCAAAGAAGTAGTAGGCTTACCTTTTATTGGTAACCTAACTGTTACAGTTCATTGTTTCTGAAATAAGAGGCCTGACTGCTATGTTCCCAGCAAACTTGAAAAAAATAAAATATTAAGCCATGGTTTAACTGCACTATAGGCTGAGTCCTTGTTTACCTGAAATGTGCACTTTATAATTTTATTTGAATGGCAATGTTGGTTTTCAATAAAATAAAACATTTGCATAAAGCAAGCCAATCCACTTTTCCATGTTGATAAGGGCATTAAAATAAAAATAAAATGATGGAAAAAATAAATAAACGAAGGGACATTTAGAATAGATAAAAATTTGCGATTAATCGCGATTCATTTTGAGTTAACTATGACATAAATGCGATTAATCGCAATTAAATATTTTAATCGTTTGACAGCACTAATGAAAAGCAATCTCAAACCAGTGTTTTGGTTTGTCCATTCTGGGCTACTGTAGCAACATGGTGGCGTAACATGGCGGACTCCGTGGGAGAGGACCTGCTTCCTATATAGAAAAGTAGTCCTCATTCTAAGCTAATTCATTATACACTAATGAAATCCTAACTATGAATGCTATATACATTTCTACTAATAGATCCCCTAAATACTCCACACTGCACGTTTAACCAATATTTTGTCGTCTTTACTTTATATTGACGGAATCCATAAGCACGCTTAAGTTGAAGAAGGAACCGGAGAGTTGAAGTCAGGTTTCTGGAGTTTATTTCGGCGTGGAGACCCCCTCTCAGCTTGGTGCTCAGAGAAAGGCCTACCTGATAGCAGAATATGTAGGCATTTATACATTTCAGTCAGGTAGAATACAATAGGGGAGGGGATGACCACACCTATAAGTGAGAGGAAGGGGGAGACAGTGGGGTGAGGGGTTCACCTATGGGGGGGAGGGGGGTGATACCATGGCACAAAGGGTTTTAGCAGGAAGGAGCCTATCTGGGGGGGGGAAGGGTTCACAAGCCACTTGTTCAGGTCTCAGTGAAACAGACAGAGTACACATCCAAAATGAGTTGCAGATTACAACAACAGAATAGCAATATTTCCAGTTCCATCAGTCCCCTATATGAGCATTTATATGCTCACACAATAACCACCATGTAACAGCCAATCAGAGCAGGAAACATCAATATATGTTAAAGATACAAATGATACAGAACAACAGTAGAATAGCTATTTTGCAGTTCCATCAGTCCCCTATATGAGCATTTATATGCTCACACAAGAACCACCATGCAACAACAAATCAGGCCAGGAAAACATCAATATGCGGTTCCATCAATATGTAGTATTATCATCAATGCATATTATGTTTAAATATTATAATGATATATTTACCTATATTTTTTCTTTTTTACTTATAACAAATAGTAAGTACACTAATATGTACAGGCAAGCGTCATTTAAAATCATCTGTAGTTAATTTGTGTACTGAGTACAATTTCCTGAGAGTTTTTTTAATACTCAGTTGAAAAGATAAATACTGTATGATGACATAGCCTGACACTGATTAATGATGAACAGCCACTTTAAAAAGTGAATCTGCTGGTTTTGCATCAAACCTTAATTGAGCTGTTAACGAGTTTGTCAGGGCAACATTTCATGTTAAACTAGTTGACGTATGACAGATCAGATGAGATGTTAACTGAAGGACCCGATCACAGAAAACAATGAACTTTTATACAGTATTTGTCACACTAACAGTTACACAGTTAATACCTCTCTTCTCTGAATAAAGAATGATTTAAACTCTAATGATGATAATTGGTTAAGACATTTTTCAGATAATTCCTCTCATTTCTACAACTCCCCTTGGTCACTTCTCACAAATCATCTGCTGACACCTCCTATATATACATGGACTGGGGGAAATGCAAGACTGATATCAAATATCATGAGACATCACCACTTTCAAGCATGCCTTCCCATCAGAACAGGGAGAGAAAGATTGCTTGTTATGAAGTTTATACTTTTCCCATATAGTGAATACATATGTTTTGTGTTTGACAAGACATCCAGTGCAAGAGCTCATGTGTAAGGGCCCGTCCACACGAAACCTGGATTTCCTGAATCCAGAAAGAAATGTTGTCGGATCTGCCTTCCGTCCACACGAACCTGGCGGATTGGGTCTCTGAATCGGCAACCATTTGAATCCGGTCTCCAGAGTTAAAAGATTCCAACCCGCAAGCGGATCCGTGTTCGTGTGGACGCATATTTTCTAACCCGATGACATAATTGCCCCACGTGAACGCCCCACGCCCCGCCTCGCAACCTTAGCCTGAACCCTTATTTACCCTGCTGCGTCACTTCATAACAGCAACAACATAAATCGATGTTGTTAAGAAGCTGGTTAGGAAAGGGATGACATTAACAAGCCACACTTTTATCTATCACTGTTAAATCTATTTGCATCGGACCGTTGTTCAAAACCGGTTTTTAAAAGTGTCAGCAAAAGCCTATGTGAGCAAATCTGACGTGAAAAGATTTTTATTATAGACGGAAGTTTCAAAACGGTAACTTAACTGAAACGAGGGTTATGGCGAAGTGCGCGATTCTAACTTGTCCTGTTTGAGTGCTGTGGTAACAGTGATTTCAGGTGGTAGAGAAGTCGTTCAGCAATCGGAAGACTTGACTTCTGTCTTCAGTCACTATGCGCATGCTCCATGATGTCTTTACAACGGATTCAACCACTTCGCTGAGCTCCAGCCATTCCGTGTGGCACAGATTTTTCTTGACACGGCTCAGTGTGGACGCGATAAAAAAAAGTACAAGATCCAAAAATGTTTCCGGATTCAGGCAATCCAGGTTCTGTGTGGACGTGGCCTTAAACTAAGTCTCCAACCCCTGCCCTTGCTGATGTTTTAACACCCTTCTCACTGGCTACCCCTCGTGTGTGTATATGTGTGGTGTGTGCAGTGTTTTGAATGTGAGGTAGTGTGTGTGTGTGTAATGTTGTGCTGTGTATGGAATGTGAAGTAGTGTGTGTGTGTATTGGTGTACTGTGTTTGGAATGTAGTGTGTCTGTGTGTATTGTTGTGCTGGGTTAGGAATGTGTAGTTTAGTGTTTGTGTGTGTGTGTGTGTGTGATTTAGTGTATTGTGTAAGGAATATGGCATTGTGTGTGTGTGTGTGTGTGTGTTATTTAGTGTTTTGTGTAAGGAATATGACATTGTGTGTGTGTGTGTGTGTGTGTGTGTGTGTATTGGTGTGTATTGTGTTTGGAACGTGTAGTAGTGTGTGTGCTTGTACCGTATGTGTTTGTTTGTAGTATTGTGTTTGTGTGTGTTTGGAATGTTAAATAATGTGTGTGTGTGTGTGTGTGTGTGTGTGTGTGTGTGTGTGTGTGTGTGTGTGTGTGTGTGTGTGTGTGTGTGTGTGTGTGTGTGAATGTGTGTATTGGTGTATTGTGTTTAAAATGTGTAGTAGTGTGTGTGTGTGTGTGTGTGATTGTGTTTTGGTGTATTTTGTGTTTAGAATGTGTATCACTGTGTGTGTGTGTGTGTGTGTGTGTGTGTGTTTGTTTGTATTAGTTCGCTGTGTTTGAAATGTAAAATAATGTATTTTGTGTTTAGAACGTGTAGTATTGTGTGTGTGTTTGTGTGGGTGTGTGTATTGGTGTGCTGTGTTTGGAATGCACTGTGTGTGTGTGTGTTGGTGCGCTGTATTTGGAGTATGTAGTTGTGTGATGTGTGTGTGTGTGTGTGTGTGTGTGTGTGTGTGTGTGTGTGTGTGTGTGTGTGTGTGTTGGTGCGCTGTATTTGGAATATGTAGTTGTGTGATGTGTGTGTGTGTGTGTGTGTGTGTGTGTGTGTGTGATAGTCAGCAGCAGCTGTCACCCCCAATATTCTGATGATGTTGTTCTCTCCTCTCTCCTCTCCTCTTGTCTGCAGATGCCTGTGAGCTCACACTGGACTCAAACACAGCAGGCAGACATCTCTCTCTCTCTGAGGGGAACAGAAAGGTGACATGGGTGAGTGAGGAGCAGCTGTATCCTCACCACACAGAGAGATTTGATAACAGGCTTCAGGTGTTGTGTAGAGAGGGTCTGTCTGGACGCTGCTACTGCGAAGTTGAGAGGAATGGGGGTGGGGTTCATATAGCTGTGGCGTATAAAAGCATCAAGAGGAAAGGGGAGAGTTATGACAGTGCACTGGGACATAATGACAAGTCCTGGAGTCTGTACTGCTCTCCTGACAGTTACTATGTCTGGCACAATAAAGTACGCACTAGAATACGTACCCCCCTCTCCAGCACAGTAGGAGTGTACCTGGACTGGCCGGCCGGCAATCTGTCCTTCTACAGCGTCTCCTCTGACACACTCACCCACCTGCACACGTTCCACTCCACATTCACTGAGCCCCTCTATCCTGGGTTTGGGCTTTATCCCGACTCCTCAGTGTCCCTGTGCCAGATCACATGACCTCCCAATGCTGCAGGAGTCACCCACTCGTATTCACACACATGTGTGATGCTGCTATGGAAATAGTGATATGTGTATTCTGTTTATACACCACTGCTTTGATGATACTATGTATATCTGTTGTATATTTTGTGCATTTTCTGAATTGAAGATGTGGGTTATAAGAATTGTTAAGCAACAATATGATGTATTTCTGTCTCCCTAAGCTTTAGTTATATGCTGCATTTTTATCTTTAGTTATTTGCAAGATGGTCTGTGTATGTGAATAACACATAGTTATTGTGTAATTTATGTGTCAATTTGAAACACATAACTGACTTGGCCATTACATTAATTGCAGTAGTATAATAAGTAATTTTACATTTCCACACAATGAATCACTGTAGCATGCAGGTAAATGAGTGAGGGCAGATGTGAGTTTGTCTCCAGAGTGACTCTTCAGGCAGGTGTTGGAATGAAATGTGTTCATTTCACGTTTAGATGGAAAGCTGCTCCTGTGCTCTGTGGCTTCTCACAGATCATCTTCATCTCTTCAGAGTGATGTCAGACATGTTTTCTCTTCAGACATGAACTTGGAGAAAATACGTCTCTCATACAAGCTGTTATCATTTCTGTTTTATTATGAAAGACTGATTGAGTGTTTTTTGCCCTTGTATGCAGCAAATAATGTGTTGGCAGTCATTTTGATCAGCTCTTTGTGAAATCAACATTCTCTCTACTCTCTCTATTAGATCAAGTGTAATGTGAGGAGAAATTAAAATGAATGACACAAAAACCTAAATAAACAACACAAATGTCTTCAGACACAAACTACATGAGGGCATGACTTTCATTTTCAAATAGAGAAAAAGAACAACATGATGATCATAGAGATGCTGCAGGTGATTATCCAGCAGTATGACTGTGTGTGGGTACATTTACAAATAAAGTTTTACACAAACAACAAAGAAAACAGTGTTCATTTTACAATCTTAAACGCAGTCATTATCATAATTGTTATACTTCACCAATTCTCTCTCCAAACTTTACAAAGAAAAAACTAATTTGTTTTTTTATCTTCCTAAAGAATGTAAGCAAAATAAATTATTTTGATCAGTCTCCTGAATGACATTTAACTTTCTGAAATGCTTCGTTCTCTGGAGTATAGTTGGCTCTGCCGCCCTCATCTACCAGTCCTGCCGTCACATGTCACCGAACCCATCTCCCCTCCACCTCATCACAACAGAACCCATCTCCCCTCCACCTCATCACAACAGAACCCATCTCCCCTCCACCTCATCACAACAGAACCCATCTCCCCTCCACCTACAATAGAACCCATCTCCCCTCCACCTACAACAGAACCCATCTCCCCTCCACCTACAACAGAACCCATCTCCCCTCCACCTACAACAGAACCCATCTCCCCTCCACCTACAACAGAACCCATCTCCCCTCCACCTACAACACAACAGAACCCATCTCCCCTCCACCTCATCACAACAGAACCCATCTCCCACCCACCTACAACAGAACCCATCTCCCCTCCACCTACAACACAACAGAACCCATCTCCCCTCCACCTACAACAGAACCCATCTCTCCTCCACCTACAACAGAACCCATCTCCCCTCCACCTCATCACAACAGAACCCATCTCCCCTCCACCTACAACACAACAGAACCCATCTCCCCTTCACCTACAACACAACAGAACCCATCTCCCCTCCACCGACCACAGAACCTATCTCCCCTCCACCTCATCACAACAGAACCCATCTCCCCTCCACCTACAACACAACAGAACCCATCTCCCCTTCACCTACAACACAACAGAACCCATCTCCCCTCCACCTACAACAGAACCCATCTCCCCTCCACCTCATCACAACAGAACCCATCTCCCCTCCACCTCATCACAACAGAACCCTTTCCCTTCCCCCCAGTATTATGAGCGGTGAGCAGGCAGTGGAATGAATGAGCACTGATCTTCAAATCTTCAAATCAGTTCATGTCATGTAGCAAACATTACAATATCTTTCAAAGACCCTTGCAAGTAAAGGTTTCAGGTTGAATGTTTGTCTAATGTTGCCATAGAATCATTAGGCTTTGCTGCAATGTCTTACTGTTGTCTCCAACTGCATAGGTTTGTATTGCTTTAAACACCTTTATAGTAAGTTTAAAGAACATATTACTGTGAAAATAATGTTTTAATTGTGAAAATGCCTATGAATATGTTTATTTTTGTGTGTGGGTTTCTGCCAGAGAGGTGGCGCTGACAGCCAATTCAATGATTTGATTTTGTTTTGATATGAGTAGAGGGGGAGAAGAAGAAGATGGCGGGGCAGCGTTAAGACTGGATTCATGTTAAATCGAGTGATTTAGAAAAATATAGTTTCTGAGTGACACGTCGCTAGAAACAACACAAGAATAGTGTGACCAGCTTGCGTAACGAGCCGACAGGTGATCATGCATGGGGAGGAGAGGGGCTAAAAGCACCCCGTGAGCAGTCCTTGATGGATACACGACGATCGACGACACACAGGAGGGTAAATGTGGAAACGGTACAGCAGTCTTAGACAGCTGAGACCAATGATGAGTCGTCTCCAAAGGCACAGACAAGCGAGCTTGTGGAGCTGGAGTGGCGGCTGACAGGTACGCAGGGAGCCCCTCACAGACACACACAGAGTCAACGCCAAGATGCCCAGATGGCATCTCCCATTCATAGACTTGACAACCTAATGGGGTGCCAGGTATCCACTCAGAGAATAGGTGGGGTGAGAAAGAGCTAACAAGCACAGCTACAGTGCAAAATCAGTTCCACCAGCTACAGTATACCCCAACAATGGGATAAATAGTCCCTACATTACCTACAGGAACGTAAGCCGTGCCTGATGGCCTGGACAAGACACGGGGAAGCTAGCACACTGGTCAGTAGGCCAGACTCTACAGAGACTAGACCAGGAGCCTGCAACACAGAAGGCAAGTCAGGAGAACCTTTCACTACAAGGATCCCAAAACGGGGTATCCCCCTACCCCACAGCGCCACATCCAGCTCCAGAAAGCGGATGTAAGGGATTGCCAGCCTGTTAGTCTAAATGCATCTGTATATTGACACACTTGTGTACAGGCCCGGGGTGGGTAATCGGGAGAGTTCCCGGTGGGCTGCTTCACTTCTGGGCCGGTCAAGAATTTTATTTTTTGACATTTGTCACGTTAGTCCATTTTCTCTTAAAGTAGGCTACACACGTTCCGCATTCTGACACCGAAGCCTCTGCATGGGTTGTACCGTGCGAGGGAGTTCTCCCCTCCCAAATAGAGTTGGTTGGGTCCATAGCCCGTCTTTTCCAAAAAGTTTTCTCAGACTACTGATAGCTGGGCCGGCCCTACCTCAACGATAAGCGTCAGAGAGGATGGATGGGAGGAAGAGGGGCTGAAAAAGCCAGGTTGAAAAAAAGAAAGGCATTGGAGGAGGATGCTGCCAAATGTGCCAAGCTTACCGATTTATTTTCAAGAGGACAAACACAAGTGGCAACTGGTAAAGAGAGACATAGGCCTAATGATTAGCAACGTAACTATTAGGCTAACGTTGTAGCGTTGGTTAATATCGTTGTAGCGTTGTCAACCTATTCGCAAGCAAAATATTACCAGAGATGGAGCTTGAAAGCGGGACCTGTTCCTCCTGCAAAAACTGTGCCATTTGTGTCCATTTAATACTCTCACAGTACAACCTCCTCACAGATGCTTATCATGTCATATAAGTTTTGGTTGACTTTGTCCATCACACAGGTTGCATGTGAGAGAAGCTTCTCAACCTTAACATTTGTGAAGAATAGGCTACGAAGCTCATTGAGTCAGGACAACTTGGAGGCTTTCATGTTAATGTGCACAGAGAAGGAAATCCTCATGTCTATAAGCAACGACACAGTTATAGTCTAGATAAAGTGGCTGAAACCAGTGCACTGCTTAGGCGGTTACTGATGCTGTTGGTGCTATTCGCAATGTAACTGTGTACTGTACTGTGAGTTGAACTGTAAACATTAGTTCAATATGCCTCTTTGTTGAAGAGTGGGATACGTTTCAAATGCTTTATTTATTTATTTCTGCTTTTGTTAATTTATCAACCTATCCTTGTGGAATAGTGGAATATTTTTTGTTAACTTCTCAGCTTAAGTGGATTATTATTTAACCTTTACATTATTTGTTGAACCATGGTATTAATAAAGACAAAACTACAGGATAGTAAGAGCTGAACTGTTGCTTCATTTATCCAATTTCCACTACCATGGAAAAAGTGGGCCGGTCTTGGGCCTGAAATTCCCGGCCTGAAAAGTGGCCCCACTCCGGCCCTGCTTGTGTAGACAGGAGCTAATTTAATCTGACAATTTTACAGCTGCTTATTTTCATCATTGAGTGTGTTGGTCAGTTGACTGGTGATGTTATTGTATCTGTAAATGTTACCATCTCCACAACACCTACTATACACACTTGATTGAGGCAGTATCTTCTTATTCTGTGCTGTTTCCAAAACATGCAACATGGAATGACAACAATCACATTCAGCTTGGATGTAGTGCCTACTGATAGTGGCTTCTGACAGCAGCCACAAGCAGGTTAAGAGTTAATTAGGCGTATCTGTGGAAAAGGGAAATATATAAATAAACGTACCCTGCTTCGTCTTAAGTAAGGGGGTCAGCAACCACTGATGTGAACAGATCACTGCAGATCACAGCAACCACTGATTTGTCCCAATCAAATCTCACCCTGAAGTCTGATAGAAAATAATCTGCTTCACTTTCGGAATGACAGCAGCTACCAACAGCTAAACAAATAGCTGAAGGAGTGGTATGTGATTCTAGTAAAAATAACTCAACTAAATGACCCAACAGCCTCAACACAGTGTTTGGGTTTAAAAAACAGGCCAGCATTATTAGCAGCAACCACTGATGTGTCCAAGTCTAATCTCAACATGAAGTCTGAGAGAAAATAACTAACTTTACTTGGGAGAGACCAAAGCTACCAACAGGTAAACAAAGAGATCATGGCTGTATCTGTGAATGGATTACTATTGTGAGAGAGACAGGGTGTAGTAGATTGATAAAAGACTGAAACATGCACATGTATATACTTTCACAAACGTCCTTCAATAAAATCACACAGCCAAATAAATGTACACATACATGTACGTACAGTATATTAAACACATATCCATATGGAAGAAAAAGAAAGAGGGGAGGAAATACCTATTTAGTATTTGACATTTCTTGTTACTGTAGACTAGAGTGATGAGTGGGAAAGAAAGATGTTGAGTTATGTGTTCTCATCTGTTGTTATTTGTATTCCTATTTTTGTCAATTGTACTGATAGTATGTGTTATGTAAGTTAAGGGGAAATTAACTAATGGGACTATTAATTTGACACCTGAAAAATCTATAAGAACCCCTGTTCGTTTCCTGTGTACCTCATTCGGTTACTGAGCCATGCCACAGACACTGATGTCCAGACAGTACTGTGAGATTAAGTGTAGTAAGATAATAAACAACTGTTAATGTACATTTATAGTTTGAGTGATGTTTTTACATGACTGACGGAAACATACTGAAGTATCAACATGGATAGAGAACAGATCGTAACAAAAGAGTTAAACATTCATGACAAGATCACTGTTTTGCCCTTGCTATTATCAACACACGTTTAACTCATTTGACTGAAGTCCAGCCAGTTCTCTACAAGCACCGTCTGAGATCCCAGGAAATGGATTCCAGTAAAACAAACAATTGACACCCCAAACATACTGTACGTTATTTCCCAAAATACAACTGGAAGCTGGTGAAGACAGGTGAAATTTAAAACATACTGTAAGTACTTACATTTGGTATAATTGCCCATATATACATTCAGTATGTTTATTGTGTGCCTTGCTTTTTGTGTTTACATGAACTAAAAATAAAGAAAATAATGGTTTGATGGGGCTACATCTTCACCTCTCTTTCATTGGGGGGAAATCAGATTATAGAGTTTGAGGAAAACACATTAGGCACCGTAGGATAATCATTAGTCTATGGGCTATCTATGAAGGCTACATACCCACGCTCAATGATTTACCTTGTTTTTTCTGCTTGAAATAGTCAGGGCAGTGACACCAGTTGGGCACTGTTGTGTATCCTGCCACATGTACCATGTCAGCCAACTATAACTAAACATAACTCACCATAAACATAGACAACATTTTCATACACCTTGTCGGGTAGCCTCTCCCTCTCCCTCTCCCTCTCCCTCTCCTCTCTCCTCTCTCCTCTCTCCTTCTATATCCTATTGCTAATGCCAATACTGATGCTGATAAAGTGGTCATATTACTTAATGTTAATTGTTTACCTAAAGTTACCTCCTCATCTGTTTATGAAATTGATGTCTACTAACCACATTTTCTCTCTCTTATGAACTTTGCTCGCAAATGCTGATGGCTGTGGAAACATTATCCCTCATCACCAAACCAATGCAACAGCTTGCAATTTTAAAATTGGGAGACATTCATGTTGAGTCTAAACGGTTTTCATCCTTGACAGAAAGTATATTGGAGTAGATCGTGGACACACCTTTAACAAGGCTGTATTTGTGTAAGATGGCTATTCTAGGAAAGGCAGAGGTAGATATCAAACACATTTCTCAAACGTCCTTCAATAAAATCACACAGCCAAATAAATGTACACATACATGTACGTATATTAAACACAAATGCATATGGAAGAAATAGAAAGAGGAGGGGAAATACTTATTTAGTATTTGACATTTTTTGTTACTGTAGACTAGAGAGATGAGTGGGAAAGAAAGAGTTAAACATTCATGACAAGATCACTGTTTTGCCCTCGCTAGTATCAACAAACGTTAAACAAACGTTGAACTAGTCCAGCCAGTTTGAGCTGCAAGGAAAAGGAGTCCACTACATTAAAACAGACGGGTGAAATTTAAAACACACTGTAAGTACTTTGATTAAATATGTGTATAATTGCCCATGTATATATTCAGTATGTGTATTTCCATCCTTGGTTTTTCGTGTTTACTTGAACTGAAAACAAAGAAAATTATGGTCTGATGGGGCTACACCTTTACCACTCTTTCATTTGGGGGGGGGGGGGATCAGATTCTAGAGCTTTAGGAAAACACATTTTGATATGTTGAATCAGGAGAGTTTCTAGCTGTTGAAAAGATCAGGGGCTAAGGCAAGTAGAGAACTGCGTAGTTTCAAGGCAAAATAACTGATCTTGTTGTGAAAATGTAACTCTTTCCTCCCCACTATTTTCTCTCCATTGTACAGACAAACTCTACATAATCAAAGAAGATATAACTGATTTGGTATTTATTCCCTTCTTTATTTTCTCCAATGCAGTTGTGTTTATTTTGCATGTGTGTTCACATTTATTTTATATATGTGTTTTTATTGAAAGATGAACATATACATGTTCATAAATTGTCCCAGTCCATGGTATTTTTATTGGATGAAACGTCGGGAACCTAAAGCGATTTTACTTGAATTGGTAGAGAGGGAGAGAATCAGCAAATTTTTCATAACAGGAAGAATATTTTTTCTATGACACATTCAGAATAGCTTCAAGTGAAACTTGCAAGGGAGTGCCCAATGTTATGGGCAATGGAATTCAGGACATTTCTTAAGCATTAAAGCTGCACATTTGTCCTTTTCCTTTGTCCTAAAGTGACTCTCCCACTGCTGCTAGGATGAGTGTGTCTCAGGAGAGAGAGGAGGCTGGAGGTCACACTAACACACTCAGGGTCTAGTAGTTTGATAAAAGACTGAAATGTGCACGTATATATATTTTCACTAACATCTTTCAATAAAAACACATATACAAATAAATGTGCACACATATGCAAAATAAACACAACTGCATAGAAGAAAATAAAGAGGGGAATAAATACCAAATCAGTTTTATCTTCCTCGATTCTGTAGAATGTGTCTGTACAGTGGAGAGAGATAAGTGGGGAGTAAAAAAAGAGTTACATATTCACGAGATCAGTTGTTTTACAAACTACAAAGTCCAGACAGTTCTCTAAAGGGAGCGTCTGAACTTCAAGAAAATGGATTTCAGAAAAAAACAAGCAAGTAAAACTAAAAACAAACTTTAAGTTATTTTATTAAATAGAAGTTAATAATCTTTCCCTGAGCTGGGCATTACATGCAAGGCGAGGCTGAACACTTAACACTGAAACATTTTAAGTAATTGCGTTGGAAACCAATGCAACAGCGCCACCTTCTGGCCGTTTTGCATTAATAAACAAGAAGCAGACTATGAAACAACAACTTGTCAGTATAGCCTACTGAAGAAATGTTGATACCTAAGACATTGCTGCATGTCTGAATTAGCTTATAAAAATAAAAAAAATGAAAATGAAAATGTGTCCAGGCAGACCATGCAAATGGTAATAGATTAATAAATTACTGGTATTCCCTGTGATTTTCCCTTTTGATTCCATAATGCAAAGGGTTTAATGCATGGGCTATTTCCCTATAGATATTACTATTTAGTTGTCTATTTACAACTTCTCAGAAACTTTTCAATTCAGCATTTTGAATAATATGAACAGCTCTGGGTGTTTACAGACAACATGTCAGGATTACCTGTTCTGGGTACCTTTTTTTTTTTTTACTATTTAACTGCCTGGACTGTGTTTTCCTTTTCTGGATGTATATTGAGTTCTTTGCCCTGAAGTTTTGGATACTTCTGCCTGACTTAAGTAAAGACTTTTTGTTTGAACAAATATAAAGGAGACCTCTCCTTGTCTCTGCATCTCAGTCTAACATCTCCACTTCATATAGCGGTAGGCTTCCTGCCTGCTACACGGGAGACCCGCGTTTGAATCCTGGGTTACCCTTACACAACATGGACAACGATACTCAACTATAGCCTACACACAGTGGTTTAATTTAATCATATTTTATTGAATTGTTTGTAATCTGTCCATCATTGCAGTAGCAATGCAATGACAAAATATCAGCTATCCAAATTATACAGGTCAACTTTGTTTTCTCCATCTAGTCTATTTAGTATCAGTAGTTTTTTTTAAATTATTATTTTATTTATTTTTGGGCTTTTTTGCCTTTAATCAGATAGGACGGTGAAGATAGACAAGAAAGGAGAGATTGGGAGTGGGATTGGGATATGACCGCGAGTTGGATTCGAACCCGGGTCGCCTGAGCGTGGGCGTTCAGACCCATTCATGGTCAAGTGCTGGCGCCACAGCTCCCCCTTAGTAACAGTAGTTTAACGAATGCATCCACTGTTCAGGTATTTGTGCTTTGTGAACTGTTTAAGTCTGTTGGTGAAGTCACCTTTATTCAGATATGGAAACTTGAATATGAATTCACCAACAGATCTGCCCAAGTCACAAAGCAGTCTACCTCTGTGTTGCCATGCCCAAGCTGGGCTGTGCAGAATAAGGTCAACATAGTCTGTCATGCGAAGCTTGTTTTATGCCAGTGTAACTTTATGTGCCTATTATCAAGAGATAAGCCAATCCAAGTATGGGGATACTTATCTGTTGCTCCGAATATGAAGTAATATTTAGACTTTTTCAGTGTTTTGATCTATATGTTTTAAACGAGCCCACTCTTAAATTAACAAAATATATTTGTGAATTATACAGGGTTGTACTGTCATTTCAGTTTTTGAAATAATTATGTATTTTTTTCTGCTGTTCTGGCTTAGTGAGACAACTGAAATGAATCAAGACGTAGAGGAGGCTGCAGGTCACAGTAAGACACTCAGACCAGAGTCTGCACTACACAGCTGTGTGACCATGAAGAATGACCAGGACATGGATGATCCTGGAAACATGAGTAGCACATCAACACAGCCCAATGCAGGGTGAGTACAGAAAGCATGAATTCACTCACTCAAACACAAACTTGCTCAAAGACACACTCACCTACTCACCCATGGAAACACACACACACACAACCATAGATTCTATAGCTTTAGTTCAGGTGAATTCACAACCCAGAAGTGGTCTGCAAGCGCCTAATCCACAACCACTGGCTCGCTTTTTCAGCAGCCTCAGACAACTACTTTAAAGCTCCTTTTGATAATTTTGTGAAAATGCGAAATGTTGTTTTCATAATCATTGGAAGCCATAATCTTAACTGAAATGTAAATTCTAGTCTACTGCTAATCTACTAGTCTCAGTACAATACACTGGAACTTGAAGTTGTCCTCCAACATCAGCCAACATCAGTCTCATGCTCTGCCCAATTTGCCTGTACTGTTTGGACATGCCTGTTGTCCACTTTTCTGTTCCGCTTACTCTTACTCTTATTTCACTAGTCCACCCATCAGAATGCTTGATTTAGAGAGCTGATAGTAAGCATATTTGGCTTGGTAGCTGGCTGTGGGTCTGAGATGCCTATAGCAGAGATGACATGAGAGTGATGACCGCTGACATTTATTAGTTTTTGCAAAAAAAATGTGAACCTTCTCTTCTTCTTCACTTATGTTATGCCACATTAGAGTGAAAGTATTGGATTGTAACCTGTTATTCCCACCCATACCATACACACACACACACACCCACGCACAAACACACACACACACACACACACACACACACACACACCATCACCAAACATCAATCAACATAGACTAATTTCTCTGTGGAATGATTGGATGGGTTCACACTTAATGTTATATTACATTATAAAACAAATGGGTTCTCGAATTATTTCGCTGTTTCTGATTGGACGAGAGACGTTCCATGCGTTGGAATATCCCAGAACATCCCAACTTGGACTTTTCACAGCTAATAATAAATCACTCCGCGATGAAACATTCTATAGCACAATGATACAATTAAGCGATAACCGTTAATTGAAAGTTCTTATAATTCCAAAAGACGTTGACAATGGAACAATTTTTTTGTTGCGGAGAAACAATGGCGAAATAAAAAAATTTTAATCAACAACTTCGTGTTTAAATGTTAATTGGTTGACTATTAAAAGGATCGCGCAGCACACAGGCTAGTCATTGTCCCCATCACATGTATGTTCACGAACGTGCACACACATGCAAGCGGAACTGCTGTGATCGGACAAAGGAACACACACACATTCCTTCTGGCGCGCTTCTAACAGCGCAATCCCGAGCACAAAAGCTCACACACAGTCACACTCCCTCCCTCTTACACATCCCCACACTCCTTCAATTCATTATTTAGTTATATTTAGCTAGATTACATACTGTGTGTTATTTCTTATCATTGTGTAAATAAATACTTTGATTATATACGCTGGTCTATTTAATGTTACACAAGAATGGACGTTGCCAACCTCTTCTATTCAGATTTCTAATGACCTTCAACCATACTGTTAATAAGGTAACTTTGGTTGTAGTTATTCATTTAATTGTTAATCAGAGTTCCAAATTGATAGTATAATATATTTTATGAGACATATATTTATCGAGACTGATTTGTGGATTATCATTAGTTTGACCGCCGTGGAGGACACTACACTTTGTGTGGCGCCCCCTAGGTGTTCAACTTAATTTATCTGCCTTTGTGTTGAATGGTTGATGCCTGTCCAATCGGGTGAGATTGCCAACATATTGTTGCTGTTGCAAGGACAGCACCAGTGTGTCTTGGTGGCCCTCGCGAAGACGGTATCAATTCAATTCAATTCAATTTTATTTATATAGCGCCATAACAATACAATTGTCTCTAGGCGCTGATATTGTTATATAACATTAATTTACCCGGCGCCTGCTCACAGGGTAAGGTACCTACATAGTCTGGTACTCCCATGTGAGGCTGATACCAATTTCACCTACAGCTTTGTGTGTCTCTGTGTATGTGTGTGTGTGTGTGTGTGTGTGTGTGTGTGTGTGTATTTGAGCGAGAGAGAGAGAGAGAGAGAGAGAGATTAATTCTGATATTGCTGATATTGTTATATAACATTAAGTGTGAACACATTCACTCACTCCACAGAGAAGTTAGTCTAGATTAGTCTATATTGATTGGTTTCTTGTGTCTCCTTGTGTTTGTAGACGACACACACACAGACCTCAATCTCCAGCGCCCAGCTGTGTGTCTATGAAGAGTGACCAGTCCATGCCTCAGCCTCTTAACTTCAGCAGTCAACCAGTTCCATCTGGTCTAAAGTGAGTAGATTTCATATAAGTTATTCAGACATGACAGTGTTGTCACATGCAATTCTACAGACACACACACACACACACAAACACACACACAGTTATAAAAGAGGAAAGATAAGAAGATAAAAAAGCAATAGGCTGAAGCTTTCCATCCGTAACGAAGCAAAGGTAAAACCTAAACACCGTAATGGAAAACATGTCGAGGTTTGTCTGTTATAGAGAGGGTGTTGTGTGTGAATGTGTGTGTGTGTGTGTGTGAGAGGGAGGGGAGAGGTAGAGAGAGAGAGAGAGAGAGAGAGAGGTAAAGAGAGACAGATTTTTTCTGATATTCCAGATATTGTTATATAACATTAAGCTTGAACACATTCATTCATTTCACAGATAAATTAGTGTATATTGATTGGTTTCTTGTGTCTTCTTGTGTTTGTAGACAACACACACCCAGGCCTAAATCTCCAGCGCCCAGCTGTGTGTCTATGAAGAGTGACCAGTCCATGCCTCAGCCTCTTAACTTCAGCAGTCAACCAGTTCCATCAATTCTGAAGTGAGTAGATTTCATATAAGTTATTCAGACATGACAGTGTTGACACATGCAATTCTACACACAAGCACACATATACACACACACTGTTATGAAGACGATTGGTAAGATAAGATAAAAAAGCTGAAGACTGAAGCTTCCCATACGTAACAAAGCAAAGGTACAACCGCAACTACATAATGGAAAACATGTAGTGGTGTATCTGTTATAGAGAGTGTGTGTGTGTGAGTGAGTGAGTGAGAGAGAGAGAGAGAGATTAATTCTGCATTGGTGCTGATATTGTTACATAACATTAATTATAAAAACAATTGGGTTCTATCGAATTATTTAGCTTTCTGATTGGACGAGAGACATTACCCCAGGACATCCCAACTCGGACTTTTCACAGCGAATAATAAATCACTCCGCGATGAAACATTCTATAGCGCGTTGATACAATTAAGCGATAACCGCTCATTCAAAATTCTTATAATTCCAAAAGACGTTGACAATTGAACTATTTTTTTGTTGCGGAGAAACAATGGCGAAATAAACATTTTTTAATCAATAACTTCGTGTTTAAATGGTTAATTGGTTGACTATAAAATTGTTTTATAAAAGCAATACAGTACTTTTGGCCAAATACCTTTTGGCTAACACTATTTTTCTGTAAAGAACTATAAAAAAAGACGGGGGAATTTGCTCATCATTTGAGCATCATACACACCTTTACTGGTCTTCCTTGATGAACGCAACCATTTCTGACTCTTTCTAGAAGTGGTCGGATTCACTACAGGAGATTCCTCTTTTCCTCTGCTGTCACATCCACATCGGTGATGATTTTGATAGAGTTTGGCAACTTGTAGTGTAACTATATTCACATTGAGTCAGCTGATCACTACTCTTGTCTTGTTGTCCCAGCTCATCTTAATTTGTATGTACCTAAGGCAAGCCATGGAGATAGATTCCAAAGAAAGTCTTCAGTTCTTCAGGGGTGGGGTTCCGTGACTGTCCTGGTGCCTGGAGGTCACACTAATTGGTGTAAACTGACATATTATGAAACAATTCACTGTTTATGTATTTATCAAAGTAGTGAAATGTATTCCAGTCGGCTCTTATGAATTTCCTCCACCATGGGTAAAATTCTTGATTTCCTCATCAGTCACATATTAAGTCTGCTTCATGTTATGTCTCTGCAGTGAATTGAGTGCTGATCTGACCCAGGATCAGTCCAGGTGTGGAGAATGTGAGAGGGTACCGAGTGACCCAGTCATCACCACCTGTGGACACTACTGGGAGCAGCCTGCACTGCCAGGACACCAAACCTGTCCCCAGTGTGTAAAGAAATACAGAACTCATCCTCCTCTACAGCCTCTTCTGGATGAACACGCAGACATGGTAGAAAGCAGCAGACACCTGCACACTGAACACAGACCAGGCAAAAGAAGTAAACTAGGTGAGGGTTTCCTGATGTTTATACTTTTATGAGATCTAATAAAGGAGTAGCTCAAAGGACAGGGGACGGGAACCTTTTCAGAGCCATACAAAAATAGTGATATATGTATATATAATTATTGTTATTGTTGTGGCCTCCATTATAAGTGTAAACCTTAAGACGATTATTCACGAGTGTGCAGCTCTCTCCTCATATGCATGTTCATCAGGCCATTGGGGCTGGAAAGATCTGTACTTCTTGTCTGTCAGCCATTTTAACTTCTCAAACAGTCAAAAGAGGACGCTAACAACATTTTCAGTTGAGCTTTGATTAGTGAATTTGACTTGGATATGACCTAAACATCATCCCTTTACCACAACAGAATGAAAGAAGGTGGAATTCATGTAGAATCAGTGGTGTGGTGGGAGCGTAGCACTCCCCATCTCCAGTATGAGCAAAGTGTGTGAAGATACATCAGTCACACTGACACAGGAAAAGTCGTCGCTATAGGTTACCCAAAGACTTGCACTGATAATGAAGAACACATTAATGTGCTTTTATAAACAGAAATTACATTCAATGTTGACATGAAAGTGTTTGAATAATGTTTAATTAAAAGAGATGTAGAACGGCCTATACTAAGATTTGTGCTGAGTTGAGATTTGTTTTTAGACTGGGAGAAATTGTTGAATCTAAATGGTCTCAAACACACTTCAGTGTGTGCAGACAAATTGCATGAGTGCTCATGGTAAGCCAGTGTTAATTTTGGCAGCTATTTTAGATTTAGTCTTAGTCTTAGTCTTTAGACGAAAATGCATATTAGTTTTAGTCACTTTTAGTCATTTTTATCCTGCTTAGTTTTAGTCTAGTTTTCGTCGACGAAAACTCAGAACATTTTAGTCTAGTTTTAGTCGACGAAGTCTCATTACATTTTAGTCTAGTTTTAGTCACATTAAACTAAAAATTAAGTCCATCTCATAGTCACATTAAACTCCTTTCCATCCCTTCTCAGGCCCGGGGACCCCTTGTGTTGTGTCTACAACTGCATAATAGTCAAGCTTGCAGTACATAAACTGTGGATGCAATTAGTCTCTAAGATACAGATCTCCTATGCCTACAGCTGAATTCCAATGAATTCAATGTAAATAATAATTTTAAGGCAATACTTAATTAACAGTATTATCATTAAAATATAAGAGAATATCAAGTCTAGATTTTGAAGATTCAAATGATCTGATAACACAATACAGCTACTATGCCTACATGGCCTTAGTTAAATCAACCACATATCCTCCATATGAATTGCTGTGCAATCTGATAACCAACATACAGTATTTAGCTAGACGGATAGTTTGAGAGTTGAAAGTAGTGCTAATAATAATTGCATAAATAGACAAGGATATGTAAACCAATCACATATTCATTTATTTTTTCTTGATTAATGTCATGCGTGGCCTGTCCTATAGTCCATTCTGCAATGTGTTTACTAGCTAGTTATCGATAGCTAGTATAATTTAGCTATGCTACCTCATAGTTAGCCAACGTTAGCTAGCTAAAAGTTTTGGAACTCATTTGCCAAGCCAAACGGGAGGTTTTAATCGAAAATGACTAGCTAGTTATCCAAGCTGACACAACCTATACACTCGACTGCCCCTTTGAAGTTAACTTAACGTTGGCTAATATATTCGAATAACTAGTTAACATTAGCTAATTATCATTGACAGTTACTAGCTAATTTACCTTGGCATAAATGGCAGGGTTGTCTTGTGCGCTTTCAGGTGCCTCTTGTTGTGTTCTTCCCATCTATTTTGAAGCCACACGGTTTCTCTCCGGTTATTGCGGTGCATTGTGTTTTATTTTCTGTCAAGTTATAATTTAAGACTGTCCGGATATTTATTCTTATTTGTCTTCCAGTACCGAGTGCTTGAACTTCAGCCATCATAACGTTAAGCCATAGGGCGTCACTTGCATGTCTGGCCATCTCAGGGAGTGGAGGAGGGATAGATACAGGACCGGGCAACATTCAACCAATGATGTGCATACAAGTTTAGAAAAAAAAAAACAATTGTGACTTAGTCAACCACCAACATTTTCGTCTCGTCTCGTCTCGTCAACGAAAGTTAAAATAGATTTAGTCATAGTTTTTATTTATAAAGATCCATTTTCGTCACGTCTTAGTCTCGTCTTAGTCACAGGAAAAAGGTCGTTAACGAATATTTTTCGTCATAGTTTTCGTCAACGAAATTAACACTGTGGTAAGCTAATGAAGAGGGAAACGCCATTCCTACATCCTACAGCCACTACACCCCTGATAAGAATGGAGATTGAAGTATGTAGGTTACTTATTTATCATGACACGCCACTAAAATGAAATAGAAGCATTTTTGGCGGATAACAAACTATTTTATTTTTCGCATCTGTCCCCAAGCAATATAAGATTTTGGAAAAAGCCCTGATATAAGACATAACATAGTAAACACCGTTGGCCTTTATATAACAATTTGATGGCTATTAGATGGAATTGAATATTTATTTATCCATCAATGCTGTGTTCTGGTCAAAAATTACTATTTGCTTCAATCTATAATCAAAATCTTATCTTAAAACTCATGAGGGTTCATGACATCCTTCACCCTACCTTCTTGAATGGATAAACTTAATTATAGTAAAATTAATAAAGACTTTTTCAAATGTTTAATGTAGCATCGATACATTTGTAAAAAATGACCGGGCCTTTAAAATGAATGTTCAAGTCTCATGGTTCCATCACATATGGCAAGTCGCCCAGGCCCTGAAGCAGCAAAGCAGCCCCAGACTATCACACTACCACCACCGTGTTTGACTGTTGGTATGATGTTCTTATTGTGGAATGCTGTGTTGGCTTTACGCCAGATGTAACAGGATCCATGTCTTCCAAAACGTTCCACTTTTGACTCACTAGTCCGTAGAATCTCATCCCAACGGTCTTGGGGGTGATCAAGCTGTTTTTTGGCAAATGTGAGACGAGCCTTTGTGTTCTTCTGGTCAGCAGTGGTTTTTGCCTTGCAACTCTCCCATGGATGCAATTTCTGACCAGTCTTTCTTATTGTGGAATCGGGAACACTGACCTTAACTGGGGCAAGTGAGGCCTGCAGTTCTTTAGATGTTAGTCTGGGCTCTTTTGTGACCTCCTGGATGAGTCGTTGATGCACTCTTGGAGCAATTTTGGTTGGCCGGACACTCCTGGGAAGGTTCACTACTGTTCCAAATTGTATTAATTTGTAGATAATGGCTCTCACCATGGTTCACTGGAGTCCCAAAAGCCTTAGAAATGTAACCCTTTCAAGACTGATAGATGTCAATGATTGTGTTGTCTCATCTGTGATGGAATTTCTTTAGATCACGGCATCATGTACTGCTTTTTAGCCTACTTCACATTGCCAGACAGGTTCTATTTAAGTGATGTTTAGATTCAACAGGGCTGGCAGTACTCATGTCTGGGTGTGTTTAGTGAAATTGAACCAAAGTATCAATTTAATTTGGTTAATTGGTTGATTTAGTAACTAAGGGCAATTACTATTTCACATAGGGCCAGGTGGGATTGGATAGCTTTTTTCCTTCAATAAATGACATCATCATTTAAAAACTGTATTTTGTGTTTAGTCGGGTAATCTTTGTCTAATATTAAAATTAGATCTGAAACATTTAAGGGTGACAAATATGCAAAAATAGAAGAAATTCGGAAGGGGGCAAATACTTTTTCACAGCACTGTACACAGATTTATACGTTGACTTTATTCTGTTTGTCATTCAGTGGGAGAATTCGTAAATGCAATATTATAATTTAGCTGACGCAATATTATGAATCACTACAACATTTTACTAAAACTAATGTTTTAAATTAGGGTAGTTTTAGTCATGTAGGACCACAAATAACGTTGTAAATACTAACATGGCTCTTGGAAGGAGAAAGATTCCCCATCCCTGCTCTAGATTATCAGACAGAGTCTTATAGTGTAGCTCTACAGCAGATCGTAAAATTACCATTTTAATGTGTAAGGAGCAACAAGTAGTGAAAATCAAAGGGATATTTGTGTCTGGAATGTCAATGATAATTTGCCTAAAGCAAGCCCAAATGAAAACCAATATTTGTATTCATCATACACATGATACTAATAGGTTTCTTTGTTCATTTTTGTTCATGATAAACAGCTGATGAAGTCCCGTGGAGAGTTATAGAGAAGCATAAAGCCAGTCTGAAGAGGAGGTTTGAAAACATATCTGAAGGCATCATCAAACCAGGAGCTGAGACACCCCTCAATAAGATCTACACAGATCTCTACATCACAGAGGGAGAGAGTGAAGGGGTGAATAAGGAACATGAGGTGTGGCAGGTAGAGTCAGCATCCAGAGCACAAACCACAGAAGACACACCAATCAACTGCAATGACATCTTCCAGCCCTTACCTGGACAAGAGAAGCACATCAGAACTGTGATGACCAAAGGTGTTGCTGGCATTGGAAAAACCGTCTCAGTGCAGAAGTTCATCCTTGATTGGATAAATGGGGTAGCCAATCAGAATGTAGACTTTATGTTTCCTCTTCCTTTTCGTGAGCTGAATTTAGTGAGGGATGATCAGTATAGTCTTCACAAGCTCCTGCTTGACTTCCACCCTGAGCTGAAGGAGCTGAAGAATGGTAAAGAATACAGAGACTGTCAGATTGTGTTCATCTTTGATGGTTTGGATGAGAGTCGAAGTTTACTACATTTCCAGCCGAAGATGTTGGTGTCTGATGTTGAACAAATATCATCAGTGGATGTTCTGATGACAAGCCTCATTCAGGGGAGTCTGCTTCCCGCTGCACTCATCTGGATAACCTCACGACCAGCAGCAACCAGTCAAATTCCTGCTCAGTGCATTGATCAGGTGACAGAAGTACGAGGGTTCAATGACCCTCAGAAGGAAGAGTACTTCAGGAAGAGAATCAGTGATGAGAGTCAGGCCACCAGAATCATCTCACACATTAAGGCTTCCAGGAGTCTCCACATCATGTGCCACATTCCAGTCTTCTGTTGGATTGCAGCCACAGTACTTCAGCAGATGCTGGAACAGGACAACACCCAGGAAGTCCCCCAAAGTCTGACTGAAATGTTCATACAATTTCTGCTCATCCAAATCACCAGAAAGAATCAGAAGTATCAAACTGGAAAACAGACAAATAAAGAGCAGCTCCTGGAATCACAGGAAGAAATTATACTGAAGCTGGCAAAACTGGCTTTCGAGAATCTAGTGAATGGCAATGTCATGTTTTACGAAGAAGACCTGAGAGAGTGTGGCATTGATGTCAGTGAAGCCTCAGTGTATTCTGGCATGTGCACTGAAATCTTCAAGGAAGAATCTGTGTTTCACCAGAGGAAGGTCTACTGCTTTGTGCATCTAAGCATCCAGGAGTTTCTGGCTGCACTTCATGTTTTTGTCTCTTACGTCCAGCAGATGCAGACCATAGGGAATTTTTTCTGCTTGGAAGAGTCGCTAAAGTTGGCAGTAACCAAAGTTTTGGAAAGCAGGAATGGACACCTGGATCTTTTCCTTCGATTCCTTATGGGCATCTCTCTGGAGAGAAATCAGAGACTTTTGGAAGGTCTACTGAACCACACACACAACAGCTCAGAGAGCATTAGGAAAATGTGTCAGTACATTAAAGAGCTCAACAAAGAGGATCTTTCCCCTGAAAGATGCATCAGTCTTTTGCAGTGCTTATCTGAAATGAATGATCATGCCATGCATGAAGAAATTCAAGAGTACCTGAAATTACCAAAGGGCTTCAGACAGAAATTGTCTCCTGCTCACTGTTCAACACTGGCCCACATGCTTCTGATGTCTGAAGAGGTGCGGGAAGAGTTTGACCTGAAGACATACAACACATCAGATGAAGGACGCAGGAGAATGATCCCAGCCCTGAGGTGCTTCAGAACAGCAAAGTGAGTTTGTTACTCCATTTAAAATTTCATGCTCTTAAATTCTATTTTAATGTCACAAATAAGGCAACAATTCAAATCAGATAGGTTTGGATGTTTATTCCAGGTAATGTGAGTTTGTACAATGAAATACACCTACAGTTGTCCAAAGAGAAATGAAAAAAACAGTTTTTCTGTATTTAGCAGCAATATTTAATGTCTGTGTTCACAAAAGATATCTGTGTCACGTCAGCGCTGAGCCCTGCTCCTGCCACGCCCCCTCCTAATTTAACACACCTGCCTCAATCCCCCTGATTGCCTGCTCCTGTCACAATCTCCATATAAACTCCTCACTCCCTGTCTGGCCTCATCAAAACTAGGACCAACCGCCCATGTTAGCAACCTGTCCCCGTCGACTACTCCAGCAATCTCCCTATATCCCTTGATTTCGACTCAAGGTCTTCTGCGTATCTCCAGTTTATCTCCGAGCCCCTGTGCTCCATTTTTCCAGTCCTTGCAACCCGTTCCCGATGACTACTCCAGCAATTCCCTCCAAGTTCTTTGCTTGGACTACCAGGTCTTCTGTGTATCTCTGAGCCCCTGCGCTCCAGTTTCCCTGTGCTTAGTCTATATCCTTAGTTAACGTTTTTCCAGAGTTTAACTGTAAGGGGCCGGAAAGGGAAATACTAAGAATTACCACTAGGGAATAGTGAAGTAGCCGACTACGCCAGCCCAGAAGGGCAGTTATTAAACTGAATGAAGTTAGCACAGGTTCGTTCAAGCTTGTGGCTGGTTAAAACACACCCACAATAGGCAAGAGTACAATACATTGAAATTTAATTTCACAATAGTAAAAACAGATACAGAAATACTAAGGCAGTCCACTAATCCCCAATAAATAGATACAGGCAATAAATAGTATAAATAACAACAGGTGTTCTAAATAGCAGCTAAAACACAATGGCCCTCATTCTCGAACATTTTCTGAAGTTTCTTCTGAAATGTTTCTTACGGGCTTCGGAAAAACAACGTAAGCAAAAGACATCCGCCAAATTCATGCACGCTTGAAAATGCGGTCCTACGCAGCAGAAGTTTTCTGGGCTGTGCTCCCCCGGAAGAGTTTTCTTAAATTGAAAGCGCGTTCTCGTGCTCCTGAATTTGCATATATACACGCCCTGCCAGCTCCTTATAAGGGCACGCAACCGTAGTGACCTGTGCAGTCGGAATCGACCGAATCTACACGAAAGCAACTCGTAAACGAGTCATGTCAAAGCGGTTTCGTGTACATTACATTTAGTCATTTAGCAGACACTTTTGTCCAAAATGACATACAAGGGATAGAACAGTCAAGCTACGAGCAATAGAGACCTAGTGTAACAATAAATACTACTTTACATAAGAAATAGAAAAACGAAATAGGAAATAAAAACGAAGTGCAGGAATGTAACTGCTATAAGTGCAAGTTAAGCACTAGTCGAAGTGCCAGTTAGGAAGGGAGGTGCTCTCTGAAGAGTTGGGTCTTCAAAAGCTTCTTAAAGGTAGAGAGGGACGCGCCTGCTCTGGTAGTGCTAGGCAGTTCGTTCCACCAACGTGGAACTACTTGAAAATTCTGGATTGCCGTACTTGCACAGACGGCAGTGCCAAACGACGCTCACTAGACGAGCGCAGCATTCCGGTGTAGTCATTTTATTTATTTTATGACATCACGGTGCCTCGTAGAATCATGACTATAGGCCTACATGTGAAACGTAATTGTTAATGATACTTTAATCCGAGGATCTGTAGAGTTGATGTGAATGCAATCACCAACGATTTCTCACAAATTAATTAACACGGAGAGTTTTCTTAAATGCGATTCCTCAAAAAACCACAAGATGGCCCACGGGGCCATCTTGTGGTTTTTTAAGGAATCGCATTTGAGAAAAATCTGGCCGAGTTACGACTGCTATTTCGAGTTCGGAAAGTCTTCTGAAGTTCAGAGCAAATCCCAGATGAGAGAACTTTCATGAATGCCGAATGTTGTCCTAAATCCAATTCCTCTTAAATTCCTCTTAAATTCCTCTTAAATTCTTCTTAACTGCGTTCGAGAATGAGGCCCAATGTCTGGCAACCATTGGTAAACTGCCAATGTGACTAACGAGGATCGGTCACAAAACTGGCAACCACACAAGCTACTCACGGAAACCGGCAGCGTCAATGACGCCCGAATAACAATAGCTAGGCCGGTTCCGATGCTCAGTTACACATACAAAGTACCTCCGGAGGTCGAAGCCTGAAACAGGCGAGGAAGCACAGGAACTTTCCGTGCCTGATGGAGAAACTCTCCAGGCGGAAAACAAGCCTGTAGCAGAGCTGGCTTGGGAGGCGCAATCGCCACGGAGAAAAACTCCTTTATACCAACATCAAAAGACGTAGCCACTCAAATGCAACCAGGCCGCTCGTGGATTCCGGTGCTGCCTTCACAAAACCCCTCTCCATGGATAAGTTCCCGTATGCATTAAATACTGCGTTCAATCGCGTCCGAGGTTCACGGATTGGTGGAGATAAAATGGAGGGAGAGGACAGCAATCAGTGGACAGCAGACCGAGAGAGAAAGAAAACAAGGCAATGGGGCAGTCCTAGTACACGTCACTTCAAACACCTGTGAACTACGGTAACACTACAGCTCATTGGTTACGTTTGTACACACAATCACAGCACTCTTATATCATGCCACTACAACACTGTTTACATCCACACCACACGTGATTACTGCACACTGTTAAGTTCACAAAGGCTACCCATTACGTAACCTCTGAATGTTTTGTTTTGTTACTAGATATCCTTGAAAGTGTGTTATCTCTGTGCATTTCGTTAAGCACTAGTCAAGGTGCCAGTTTAGGAAGGGAGGTGCTCTGAAGAGTTGGGTCTTCAAAAGCTTCTTGAAGGTAGAGAGGGACGCCCCTGCTCTGGTAGTACTAGGCAGTTTGTTCCACCAACGTGGAACTACAAATGAGAATAGTCTGGATTGGCGTGCTTGCACAGACGGCAGTGCCAAACGACGCTCACTAGACGAGCGCAGCGTCCTGGGTGTAACATTTGCCCCTACAAGAGCATTTAGGTAGGTGGGAGCAGAACCAGCAAGCACTCTGTAGGCAAGCATAAGTGACTTAAACTAAATGCGAGCAGCTACCGGCAGCCAGTGGAGCTCAATGAGTAGCGGGGTGACGTGTGCCCTCTTCGGTTGGTTGAACACCAGACGCGCTGCCGCATTCTGGATCATCTGTAGTGGTTTCACCACGCAAGCAGGCAGGCAGGTTAGGAGGGCGTTTCAGTAGTCAAGGCGGGAACTCACCAAGGTTTGCACCAGCAGCTGGGTGGCATACTGGGTTAGGTACGGCCTGATTTTGCGGATGTTGTATAGCGCAAAGCGGCACGACCTGGAGACAGGCGATGTGGGCCATGAACGTCAGTTGGTCATCAATAATGACCCTGAGGTTTCTTGCTGTTTTGGATTGAACAAGAGATAAAGAGTCAATATTGATATTGATGTTGTGGTGGATGACCTGTTTGGCTGGGAAGACCATCAGTTCCGTTTTGGCCAGGTTCAGCTGAAGGTGGTGATTTTTCATCCATGTGGATATATCAGCAAGACAGTCCGAGATCCGTGCTGAGATAGTGGTGTCCTCAGGAGGGAAAGACAGAAACAGTTGAGTATCATCGGCATAACAGTGATAGGAGAAACCATGCGGATGATAGGGCCCAACGAGGTGGTGTAAATGGCAAAGAGAAGTGGTCCCATCACCGACCCTTGGGGCACCCCGGTGGTGAGGCGGTGAGGTACAGACAGCTGACCTTGCCATGACACGTTGAACGAGCGCCCAGTGAGGTACGATTCAAACCAGGAGTGCGCCTTGCCAGAAATGCCCATACTTGACAGTATGGACAGAAGGATGCGGTGGTTGACTGTATCAAACGCAGCTGATAAGTCAAGCAGGACGAGAGCCTAGGATTGAGCTGCTGCTCTAGCTGTTTTTAAGGCCTCCGTCACAGACAACAGGGCAGTTTCGGTGGAGTGACCGCTTTTGAATCCAGACTGGTTTGGATCGAGGAGATTGTTCCTCGACAGAAACTTTAAAATATTAAAATGTCTTTAAGGTAGTGTATTGTAAAAAGTGTGTTTTGCCATGCTGTCTTCCAGACTTGATGGGTGTAAACTTAATGAGATGACCTGTATAACAGTGAAGAGATCTCTGCAGTCTGCTATCTCCTTGACACATCTGGATCTGAGTTGCAATGCCCTAGGAGATTCTGGAGTTCAGATTCTTTCTGCAGGACTAACTAGTCCCCACTGTAAACTGCAAACCTTGAGGTTTGTAGACTTCATTATATTAACATCATGTATTATCTGAGCATCAGATCATTGTGGGCAATCCTGAGTTACATCAACAGTTCATCACATTTCACATGCTGGTAAAGCTCAGAATCAATGCAAGCATGCTACCCTCTACACCAGTGGTTCTCAACCTTTTTTGCTCCATGACCCAAATTTTAAGATACCAGTGCAGTCGCAACCCAACAATTCATAATCAGCATGAATCATAATTGTATTATTATTATCATCATTACTACTACTAGGCTTAATACTATACCACTGTTTTACCATTGAAAACACATGCAACTGTTTAACAGGCAGGATCAGTTATGCAATCATGGACTTAGGCCTATATGTTCAACTTCTTTGAGAAATCATGGACTTAAGCCATACATTTTCAACTTTTTAATAGGAAATTATTAACTTCTTAAGAAGAATCCAATCAATCAATCAATTCAATCTTATATAGCGCTTCTCTATATACCCGAAGTCATAGCGGTGGTGGTAAGCTACCTCAGTAGCCACAGCTGCCCTGGGGCAGACTGACAGAAGCGTGGCTGCCAATCAGCGCCAACGGCCCCTCCGACCACCACCAACATTCATTCATATTCATACATGTTGATACATTTGAAATATCTGATATGCAAATTTGATTGGCTGAATGTTCGAACATGTTACTGTTAGATAGGCCTACATGCAGAACCAGTGCCGGCTCATGTAGTTTAATGTCAGAACTAGGGGCAGGGATTCCCTATCGGACAGAGGGAGCATGGCTTGAAAAAAAAGTTTTACATTTAGAATTCGTCTCGCGACCCTTTCAGAAACTCCCGCGACCCAAATTTGGGTCGTGACCCAAGGGTTGAGAACCACTGCTCTACACTACCCCCACTATTTTTCTTAAGTGTCTGATCATTCATTTTTGGAATATATTTGTACTCCTGAGGTAGAGTCCACGATTCTAATCCCTTACAGTTGTTTTCAAACTCAGTAAATTGCTGAATGTAGGTCCATTAGTTGTCTGTCCAAAAAACCCAAGTGTACATCCACAGTCCTGGCTCTGTAAATGGGAAACAAGTATAATTGTAATTGTTCTTAATTATTCTTGAGTGGCTCTTTCACACTTTGCCTATTATACACCTATTGCCTGCATTCTGTTAATACCGTGTATGATGTAAGTTGTAGAACACAATGGTCTCATTTCTGATATATTGTGTTACAGACTTGGTGACTGTAAACTCAGTGGTGAATCCTGCAAGATTGTGGCCTGTGTTCTGCATTCAGTAAACTCCCTAATAGAGCTGGACCTGAGTCACAATGATCTTGGAGATTCTGGAGTCCAGCTTCTGTGTGAGGGACTGGCCAGTCCTCACTGTCATCTGCAGATATTAAGGTTGGTGTTAAACTTCATCTTACATTAAGAAAAGTCTTGTTTGATAATCTTCATAAATTCAGGCCTTTTTGAAGGGCATTGGCATTGTATCACATTATTAACATAAGTATAAATCAGACTTATTGCACTCATTGGTACTCATCTGTATGGACAGAAACCAATGTCCTTTGTGATTTTAGTGCAAATGGTGTAGTCAGTTGTATTTGTTTGCTTTACATTGTTTTTGTTTTCAATAATATTGAATTTTATTTAAATTTAAATCTCTCATCGTTGTCTATGATCGGTAATGTCATTTTAGCATGGGTTTTTATTCACAAGGCTTCATATAATCTTCAGCTTAACATTCCAAGCAATTCAAAAATACATTCCAAAATATCTTTCAAATGGACATTTAGTTTGCGTGGAGGTAGTCTTGTAAAATGGACGACAGTTTTCTCGAGAGTGGTTTTGTAATGGCAGTGATAGAGTGACAGTTTCTTCCATGCACAATGTCTGACAAAGGCAGTTATTCATCATTTCATTTTCTTCCTTTTGAGCTCAACAGCCGAGCCCTGGAGGACTCTCGTAAAGTTGATAAATCCAGAAATGTACAAAAACAAACAATCCAAAAAATCATGTTATGAATATTGCCTACGATCCTGATGTCATTGTATTCCACACTAGACTGTCCCTTTAGCTGTTTTTAATCACTTCCTCCCTGTATCTCTACCGTGTTTGAAGATGACTGTCACTCTGGGAATAACTCTTTCTGTCTCTCTCTTACTCTTTATATCTTTCTCTTTATCTCTCTCTTTTTCTCTCTCTCTCTCTCTCTCGTTCTCAGGCTGTCTTGTTCTCTAATCTCAGAGGGAGGCTGTGGATTTCTGGCTTCAGCTCTGACTTCAAACCCCTCTCATCTAAAAGAGCTGGATCTGAGCTATAACCATCCTGGAGAATCTGGATTTAAGCTGTTTTCTGCTAGACTGGAGGATCCTCACTGTAAACTGGAGATACTTAAGTATGTACAGAGAAACTGCACATACAGGATGCATGTAGTTGCATTATTACTAGGGGTGTAAAAAATAACCGATACGTATCCATTTTTAGCATGTAAGATACGATTACATCGATGCGTGAAGTCCCGTATCGGTATTAAAATGACATGAACCGGTCTTTGTCCAAAATTTATGAATCGGCTCACAAGCGTTTGTCTCTCCGTTTTTTTGCTACGCAAAACACGAAACACTTGACCTGTTGCATTTGATTTCAGTCAGAACAATGACAGCCTGTCATTGGCCAAAGCCCGCATAGCATAAACATTCAATGGCCAATGCTATGCTAGCTACCCTATTCATTTCAATGGCCTATGCTATGCTAGCTATATGTTTCTACAGACATCCTCGGATTTAAACAATTATAATAATAATAATAATAAATAGGAGAATATTTGTATCATTAATAATTATGTTTAACATTTATAGTCATGATTCCTAGACCGAGCCATCGTGATGTCCTAACATAAATAAAAGCACTATATGAACACTGCAAATGGCAGTGAATAAATAAATAAGCACTAAACTCAATCGCTTGGATATAGACATAGTGGAATAGAATGGACACATCTACATTCTGCAACAGTACCTCCACCTCTTCCCTGGTCAAAATTAGGTCTGGGTTTAACGGTGCTTGCTTTGAAATGATTTTGACCAGTCTCTGAAGTTACACACACACATTGCAATAGCATGCCCTTATAAGGAGCTGGCGGGGGTTTCTGTATGCAAGTTCAGGTGCATGAGAAAGCGCTTTTCAATTAAGAACACATTTCCAGGCGTTCATGAATCCAGCGGAGATCTTTTCTGAGGTTGGTACGAAGATATTTAATAAGACACTTTGGAAAATGTTCGAGAATGAGGTCCATTGTTTCCTCACAACTCAGTGTTTTCAATTATTGAACTGCATCGAATCGAATCGTACTGAATCGTTTTTATCAGCATGCATCTTTTCATCGTATCGTGCCCATGTATCGAGATACGAATCGGATCGTCTTTGTCATGAGAGATTTACACCCCTAATTATTACCCTTTCCATCAGAATAATCTAGATTTGTATCTCTGTTTCATAGTCTACTTTAATTTGAAGATTTAGAAAGTAAAGCCCTGTCAGAGCCAACCTGGTGAAGAGGCCTAACACAATCTACTCTAGTCCTTAGAATTTCAAATGTATCTCTCTCTCTCTGTGTGTGTGTGTGTGTGTGTGTGTGTGTGTGTGTGTGTGTGTGTGTGTGTGTGTGTGTGTGTGTGTGTGTGTGTTTTCACAGTGTGGACCACTGCGCAGAAATCAGACTCAGACCAGGTGTGCAGAAATGTAAGTCCTCAGGTGTTTCTCCAAATGTAGTTAATAAGATGCCTTCAACCTGCACTTGAAGTAGTTATTTACCAAATGAATACAGTATATCAAAGTTAAGACACGGACAAGCAACTGTATGAAGAAGTAGAGAAAGGTATGAAGCCATGTTATGATGTTGGTTCTCGTCTTTTACAAAACTTACAGAAAATGTAGAGAGAATGTATACTCTATACACATATATGCTACATACCAGGGGCGGTTTGTCCATAAGGGCGATTGGAGCGACGCACTGCCTAGGGAAAAAAAAAATCGCAATATCGCAACGCAATATCCTCGTAAGTCGCGTAAATGACGACATGTACATTTAATAGAAATATTTTTTTTCTGTCGGATTCTACCACTAGATCATCTGATCTTCCTCTGTATGTCATTGTCGAATCAGGTAACAGTCATTCAGTCAGCCTAAAGTCGTGCTTCAAATGGCCCCGCCCCTTCTGGGGCGATTTGGGGCGAAATGAAAATCGCCCCAGACCTCTCCCATTGACTCCCATGTTAAATCCATTTTTTTCACAAAACAGAGCTCTCAATGCATTCTCTATGGCTTCCGGGAGGGCTCGCCCCTCCATGTCGTGCCATAAGTAATGGACTTAAAAGCCTATACGAACGTCATACAGCTTCGACAGAGGCATATTCTGTCAAGAGTGTTCCTGTTCACTGCAACAACTCGATTCGCTCTTTGACAGAAACTCCTTTTTAGTTGGCGTACTAATGAAGATAAATTGACAACAAAACAATTAGGACTTCCTAGACCAAATGTATCCATTCAACAGCTTTCTACAAAGGAAATCCTACATCCAAGAATTGGAAGGAAAGAAAATTGCGGTTGTGAAGTGGCTAACGTGGTCTGTATTTCTATATACCACTGTCACTTTTCATAGGTTTCACAGTGTGTTTCACACTTCGCTTCTTGCACTAACACTGAATTATTTTTTATGTGATGACTTATTTTGCTTTTGTAAGCCAATACTTTCAAGATCAGTCAATAAATATTGTTGGTTTTGACTTATGTTACCCCTTCATTATGTGTTACTGGACATATCATGTGTCCTGTTAAGCTAGACAATGATGGTGCACTTCTACACCTGCATCATCGAGTCCATCCTCACCTCCTCCATCACCGTCTGATACGCTGCTGCCACTGCCAATGACAAAGGCAGACTGCAGCGTATCATCCGTTCCGCCGAGAAGGTGATTGGCTGCAATCTGCCCTCTCTACAGGACCTGTTTGCCTCTAGGACCCTGAGGCGGGCAGGTAAGATTGTGGCCGATCCCTCACACCCGGGTCACAAACTTTTCGAGGTCCTTCCCTCCGGCAGGAGGCTGCGGTCCATCAGGACCAAAACCTCACGCCACAAAACCAGCTTCTTCCCGGCTGCCGTTGGCCTTAGTAACAAGGCCACCTGATGTGGACTCTCATCCCGCCCCCACACCTCAAGCCTGTGTTATGTTAACACTCACTACATTGCACACTGCACATTGCACATCCACTTTTGCACTCCTGCCCTGCTTTTTGTATTGTAGCACTTATTGTGTTTGTGTAGTACTTACTGTGTTTTTATGTTTTATGTTATGTGTAGTACTTACTGTGTTTGTATGTTTTTATGTTTACTGTATGCACCTATACATCAGAACAAATTCCAGGTAGGTGTAAACCTACTTGGCAATAAATACTATTCTATTCTGATTCTATGTTACATCATACAACATTTGAGACACGTGGATAATGAAAAAGTGGGATAATTTAATGTGGAGCCACATCATGTTTGCTTATGAAGGCTCCTGGATGCACCTTTCTTCCATAGCTTTCCACCTGTAACTTGCTACTCTAGCTATGTAGCAAGAGGGGACATATTACTGTTGTGTGCTGCCAATAGTGGACAAAAAGGTATTGCTGTATGAGTTAATCAGCTAACTTAATGTACCTACTGAATGGGTCGCCTTAATCATTATCAAAAAAATCCGCCCCCCTGAGATTTTTTTCAGGACTGTGTGTGTTTCAGGTTTGTCGTGTATCTGAGTGTCTCACTTCTGTAGTGTAGTGTGTGTGTGTATGTGTAGAAAGGTCAGTCAGCAGCTGCCGTTCCCCATATTCTGATGAGGATGTTCTCTCTTCTTTCCTCTCCTCTGGTCTGCAGATCCTTGTGAGCTCACACTGGACCCGAACACAGCATACATACGACTCTCTCTCTCTGAGGGGAACAGAAAGGTGACATGTGGGAATGAAGACCAGCGGCATCCTGACCACCCAGAGAGATTTGACAGCTGGCCTCAGGTGTTGTGTAAAGAGGGTCTGACTGGACGCTGCTACTGGGAAGCTGAGTGGAGTGGGGGTGCGGCTCATATAGCTGTGGCGTATAAAAGCATTAAGAGGAAAGGAAAGAGTGATGACTGCTGTCTTGGATATAATGACAAGTCCTGGAGTCTGTACTGCTCTCCTGACAGTTACTATGTCTGGCACAATAATGTACGCACTGACATACCTGACCCCTCCTCCCGCTCCAGCACAGTAGGAGTGTACCTGGACTGGCCGGCCGGCACTCTGTCCTTCTACAGCGTCTCCGCTGACACACTCACCCACCTGCACGCGTTCCACTCCACATTCACTGAGCCCCTCTATCCAGGGTTTGGGGTTCATGATGACTCCTCAGTGTCCCTGTGCCAGATCACACGACCTCCCCATGCTGCAGGAACACAGGAATCACCGACACCGACATGTGTGATGCTGTGATGCTATGGAAATAGTGATATGTGTATTCTGTTTATATACCACTGCTTTGATGATATTATGAAAATGGTGGTGTTGAATTTTTGTATTAGTTTGTCCATTTTCTGAATTGAATATGTGGGTTAAAAGTATTGTTCAGCAACAATATATTTTGCTCTCCTTAAGGTTTAGTTATTATTTGTTGCCTTTGTTGGGTCTTCACCGGGTCCTAATGATGGAAACAACAGAGTTTTTTTTACTTTTAACCACCACCAGTGACTACATTCATTATTGTACATCACCAAATAACATTCTGAACTGGTTTAACTTGGCCGGCGTGTGTAGAAGCAGATGGGTGAACATATATTGCGGAAACCGCCTCAAACATTTCACTCATGCTCATTCATTTGCCGTTGTGTTGTGCAACCCCTGTGTTGTGGGCCTGTAATGGGATGTGCCAATTAGGGGTTGCCTCAGCTACCTGCTAAAAGTGTTAGTGTGGTAGTTATTGAGAGGCTTCTTTGGTGAGAAGGAGACTTTGTCTGTGCTCTTCTCAAGCATCCTCAGATGTGTGAGGCCTGTTATATTTGTGCTGCCTGTATTTAGGGACATCTGTCCCAAGCTATTGCAGTGACTGTGTATATTCATCTGTTTTGTAAATATATTTTTTTCCCCAAGTTATATTATCAGTCTCTTTGTTTCTTTTCTATCTCTTTGTTTTTTCTCATGGATACTCTGAACTTCCTTGTGGGTCAATAAATTGCAAGCCATTTAATTTAACTTTTCCTACAGTGTGTGTGTGTGTGTGTGTGTGTGTGTGTGTGTGTGGTGAAAATGAAGAAAAATAAGACAGAACCTCACAGCAGTGAAGAGTAGTGCTGTCAAACGATTAAAATATTTAATCGCGATTAATCACATTTATGTCATAGTTAACTCAAAATGAATCGCGATTAATCGCAAATTTGTATCTATTCTAAATGTCCCTTCGTTTATTTATTTTTTCCATCATTTTAGTTTTATTTGAATGCCCTTATCAACATGGAAAAGTTGATTGGCTTGCTTAATGCAAATGTTTTATTTTATTGAAAACCAATATTGCCAAACAGGGCGGTACAAAATAAAATTATAAAGTGCATATTTCAGGTAAACAAGGACTCAGCCTATAGTGCAGTTAAACCATGGCTTAATATTATCTTTTTTTCAAGTTTGCTAGGAACATAGCAGTCAGGCCTCTTATTTCAGAAACATTGAACCGTAACAGTTAGGTTACCAATAAAAGGTAAGCCTACTACTTCTTTGCTTTCAGCCAGCTGCCTGTTGACATTTTCAGACAACAGTGAAGCTCGCTTCTTTTGCACAACACAACTTTTAAAAGTAAACTTTCCATTCAGAAGCTTTTTATCATCCATTTCGCCGTATCGCGCTCACCATTCACTGAAACCGTAACGTTAGCCTACTACACAGTTTGCGAGGCCAAAAAGAATGTAAATCTAAAAAAAAAAAAATTGCGTTAATCTCACGATAAAAAAATGAACGGCGTTAAAGTGGGTTTGCGTTAACGCCGTTTATAACGCGTTAAACTGACAGCACTAGTGAAGAGTGTTGTTTTGAACACACTGAAGGGTCGAGTAAATCAGATGATGATCTGCACACTGGGCAATAAAAACATGCTGTATGAATGAATGAATGAATTTGTTCATTGATTCACCTGCCAACTTGAAACATATAAATGAGTTGGCCATGACATGCATTGACCAGTCACTAAGGTCATATTTCCATTCAGTGTACTGTACACCAGATGAGTGCACTGCAGTAATATAATAACTAAGGTTACATTTCTGTGTAAATAACACAGGAGACACAGGAGGGGAAAACAATCTGGAACTGAATGAGTTTACTACCTGACCATGGGCACAGAAAAAGAACACAACTCAAAGTAGTGAAACACCACCACACAACTGCCATCAACTCCCATGAGCACAGGGGGCTTAGTTCAGCCTGGAAGCACACACTAGCAAAAGACAGAGAGGGTCAGTGGTGACTCAACAAAAGCAAATAAATAATAATTACACTAGGGAACAAACACAAATCTACTAACAATATGGTGACAGCAAATGACAAACAAAACATACCAACGAAAAACCAGCAAAGAAAAATGACAACAAATGAAACATTACATTACATGTCAAATCCACCACCAAAGTAGGCCGTTAGTGTCACACTAGCCTAAAGGCACACATGCACCCAAAACACACACAAGCAGAAGCACGGGACAGGACAGTAGCGAAGGGTGAGAGTTTGCTGCCAAACCCAGTCGCTGTACAGCAGCGTGGCAAGCAGAGAAGGTGCTGCAACAGAGGAGAGAGAAGAGAAACAAGAAGCACAACAGCAGCAGCGCTGTGGGACGCCAGAGAGTGCAGAGCACAGTCACCTCAACATCACACTCAAGTCCCTATGAAATAAGCCAGTTAAAGGGGAACCTACTGAGCATCAAAGAAGTGAGTTAAAGGGGAACCTACTGAGCATCAAAGAAGTGAGTTAAAGGGGAACCTACTGAGCATCAAAGAAGTGAGTTAAAGGGGAACCTACTGAGCATCAAAGAAGTGAGTTAAAGGGCACCTACCGAGCTTCAGCTGACATGGAATGCAGAGCGACGTAAGGAGCAGCCACTACGTAGGCCATCGAGTCGCTAGAAGCAACACAAGAATAGTGTGACCAGCCTGCGTTAACGAGCAACAGGTGATCATGCATGGGGAGGAGAGGGGCTGAAAAAAACCCCGTGAGCAGTCCTTGATGGATACACGACGATCCGCGACACACAGGGAGGTTAAATGTGGAAATGGTACAGCAGTCTTAGACAGCTGAGACCAATGACGAGTCGTCTCCAAAGCAAGGTTATTATAGTTAACGAAAACTAACGAAAAAACGAAAACGAGGTGTGATTTTTCTTTTCGTTAACTGAAATAAAAATAAAAACGAGGCTTTATAAAAAAACGATAACTAACTGAAACTGTATTGTGTCTTTACAAAACTAACTAAAATAAAATAGAATTATAGAGAAAATGTCCTTAGTTTTCGTCTTTGTCAATGTATTTCATAGATGTCAATTGATTTCATACATAGCGTCTATCTTCCGCCGTACCACTTTTACTACACGCCCCTCACCTGGTATTATGGCGGCAAAAGTCGGGAGAAAGCGACAGAGTCCTATTTGGGATTACCTGGAACAGTAACGTGCGGTGAGGTTCGTGGCTGGTGAGGCACTGACTCTTTCAGAGTCAGATTTACAAATATATAAACCCAATACAGTAGCTTAAATCACCATTCAATTGGCAGCTTGCACATTGACTACTGGTTGTTTTTCATATCAGCATTCTAACATAGGTAAGGTGGCTACATACAGTTGGCAGCTGCTAGCTTGTGATGAACTCGTGTTAATATGTGTGATTATGTACAACTTTAGCTGCAATTTAAGTTTAATTTCTCAAAATCAGCTCACCAAAGTGATCACAACCACTTGTTTGATGTTAAATGGCTTTACATAGACATTAAACAATCCTAAGAGAACGGGAAATTAACGGAGCAAGGGCTTTCTCTGATATCAATGTAATGTTAGCGAATGAGGGGTGAGATACCCCCTGCTAATATTTAGTCTCCGCTGTACGTCCAAAACCAAATCTATTCTTGAGGTTCAAAATATTTTCAAAACATTTTGGCTTTGGATGTGAGAAGTCGATCGAGTTATCTTCTGTCCCGTCGTTTCAAGCATTCATTTTAGCTACGGCATTGGTCTCCCATTATTGATCAATTCACGTTTTGATTGAAAGTCCAGTTATGAGAAATGTTTTAGCTTAGCTATAGAATCTTCCATTTTCGTAGTCAATGTCAAATATAAGAAGAGTAACGGCAGAACAAGAATAAACCCGACCGGTAGGCTCTCGCATGCTCCCTTTATTGAAGCAGAGGTACTATTTGCCTCCTCTCCGTGCTTTTTCACTGCGGCTTTACGTCAGATCAGCGAAACTAAATAGGTTCTACGCATGCGCTCAACCTAGTTTGTGAGGGATTGCGCAATCTGAGATGAGGCACAGCTCGTCGCTGCCTCACCGTCTCGCTGTCTCCTGTCTGTTTGAACAGGACATGCGCAAATTCTGTTTTTATTACATATTATTTATTATAGCTTGTATCTTCTATTCATTTTGAGCATTTTGTTTTGACTGCCCCCCCCCCCCCCCCCCCCCCCCCCCCCCCCCCCTTGGTTTCTTGCATTCCGCAGTAAAGACTAAAACTAATACTGAAACTAATAAAAACTAAACTCAAACTAAGCATTTTCAAAAAATAGAAACTAAACTAAACTAGCAAACCCGCTTTAAAAACTAATTAAAACTAAACTGAAATTGAAAACAAAAAGTCAAAACGAAATAAAAATAAAAACTAGTGAAAAACGCAAAACTATAATAACCTTGCTCCAAAGGCACAGACAAGCGAGCAGGTGGAGCTGGAGTGGCGGCTGACAGGTACGCAGGGAGCCCCTCACAGACACACACAGAGAGTCAACGCCAAGATGCCCAGATGGCATCTCCCATTCATAGACTTGACAACCTAATGGGGTGCCAGGTATCCACTCAGAGAATAGGTGGGGTGAGAAAGAGCTAACAAGCACAGCTACAGTGCAAAATCAGTTCCTGCAGCTACAATATACCTCACACTTTTACCCCGACGATGGGCCAAATAGCCCCTACATTACCTACAGGACCGTAAGTCGTGCCTAACGGCCTGGACAAGACACGGGGAAGCTAGCAGACTGGTCAGTAGGCCAGACTCTACAAAGATTGGACCAGGAGCCTGCAACACAGAAGTACATTGGAGTAGTTTTCACAACTGTTTCTCAATAAAATCACATACAAATAAATGTATATTAAACACGAATGCATATGGAAGAAAAAGAAAGAAGGGAGGAAATACTTATTTAGTATTTGATTTTTCGTGTTACTGTATAGAGATGAGTGGGAAAGAAAGAGTTAAACATTCGTGACAAGATCATAGTTTTGCCCTCGATAGTATCAACACACCTTAAACTGCTATGACTGAACAAGTCCAGCCAGTTCTCTTCAAGCAGCGTCTGAGATTCAAGGAAATAGATTCCAGTAAAACAAACGAATGACACCTCAAACATACTCTTACTTCACGAAATACAACTGGAAGTGTCTGAGATTTGAGGAAATGGAGTCCACTAGACTAGAACAGACGGGTGAAATTTAAAACACACTGTAAGTACTTTTATCAAATTTGTGTATTACTGCCCATGTGTATATATTGAGTGTGTGTATTTTTATCCTTGGTTTTCGTGTTTACTTGAACTGAAAACAAAGAAAGTAATGGTTTGATGGGGCTACACCTTCACCTCTCTTTTATTTGGGGTGAAATCAGATTATAGAGCTTGAGGAAAACACATTTTGATATCTTGAATCAGGGGAGCTTGTGGCCAGATCAGGGGCTAAGTCAAGTTTTTGAAGGGAGATTGGCATTGGTAGGTTGGGGAGGTATATCTACCTAGAGATTAAGATTACATTTGTGACAAAAGAGAAAACATTTGTATTTACTTTTTTTTATACCTATATTGCCTTGTTTGTGTTTTGTTCCTGCCAATACTGTTTTCATGGTCATGTCAATAAAGCGAGTCTATTTGAACTTAATTGAACTGAGACAGAGTGAGAGAGAGAAACATGACAAACTTGGATATCAATTCACTGTAGGTTAATTATGGGTGTAAGGGCTATCTAGCTTGGGTTGCTATATAGTCACGTCAGTTAATGTTTTTTCTGGCATCCACCAACATTTGATATTTCGGTTCATACCCCATGAAGGCTACATACCCTCACTCAATGATTCACCTTGAGTTTTCTTCTTGAAATAGCAAAGAAGCTAGATTGCTAGCGTGTGTATGTCTGTTGTTTTTAACCCCTCCTATGGTGTGTGTGTCTGTTTTGTTCATCTCTTCCTGTGGTGTGTGTGAGTGTGTCTTATGTTCAGAACATTCTAGAAGTCTGAAAAGTGAAAGACAGAGACACTCAGTTTACTTCACTCTTTTTGTAGATGTATCTTTTTAATATCATATCATTATGTGTATTAGTTTAAATTGTGTCACAGTGTAAATTCACTAATGAACGCTGTGAGATTGTGGCCTGTGTTCGGCAGTCAGTAAACTCTCTAACAGACCTGGACCCGGGTCACAATGATACTGGAGATTCAGCTTCTCTCAAGTCTAGTCCCCACTGCAAATCACAGGCATTAAGGCTGGCATCACACCTCATCTTATTATACTGAAATTCCTGTTTGGGAAATGAATTACATATTCGCATATTCAGGATTTAACTCAAATCCTGAGAGCTCAATGCCTGCCTCCAGAGTGTGTACAGAATGCATATCTGTCTGGCAAGGCGAGTTTATTTCTATAGCACATTTCATACACAGAGGCAAATCAGTGTGCTTGTCATGAATAAACGCCAAAGGAACATCCAATGTAGATATAAAGATAAGTGGAGGGATACAAATATATTTAAAAGAGCACAATTACACAAACAGACAAAGTACATTATAAAGTAGTGCACATTTGATCAGTTAACAAAAAGTATCTGAGAATGGTTGGGGCTTCAATCTAGATTTGAAACTGGCTATAGTAAAGATGTGAAGAAAGAGTTAAATATTCATGAGTTGTTTTTGCCCTCAGCTAAATGAACACATATTTAACAGGTGTGACTGAACAAGTCAGGCAAGTTCTCTTCACAGAGCGCCTAAGCTTCAAGGAAATGCATTCCAGGACAAACTAAAATCTCAAAACACACTGTAAGTCATTTTACTAAATATGAATATGATTTACAAATGTGCAACATACATTTTATTTTGAGGAGAGTAATATATATATCTATGGTAATGCTATATTTGTATTTAATTGTCCACCAAAAACAACAAGGAAAGCACTGGCATGGTATCAACAGCCTTACCAAGGCTAATATCCATCTTTAAGTGCTTCATTTAAAAGGACACACTGATATTTTGATATCTTGTTCACTCAAACCTTTACTTGACATTGGTATGATGTAGGTGATTAATTGGTCTCTTTCTGTGACACATTTGGTCATTCTGCCACTTTGTGCTGATGAACTTTGTTTACCTCCTCCTATGGTGTGTGTGGGTTTGTTGTGTTTATCTCCTCCTATAGTGTGTGTGTGTCTGTTGTGTTTATCTCATCCTGTGTGTGAGTCTGTTGTGTTTATCTCCTCCTATGGTGTGTTTATTTGTGTTGTGAACAGAAGAGAAAGACAGAGAGGGGACTGGAGAGGGGGGTTGTTAGGGGCCACCCTGTATATCAATATTATTCAAATGTTAATTTAAATTCAGCATTTTTGTTGTGTCCTTCCATAAGATGAAAAAATTATGGACAGATCTGATTAATAGGTAATGTGTAATTTGTATACAGCATAGAATAGCCAACTAGATGACTTGTCCCACATTATGATCATAAATATGGCACACACACACACACACACACACACACACACACACACACACACACACACACAAACACACAAAAACACACATATCTATATAAACATGCACACACAATTTTGTTTATACTGCTGTCCAATACATACATCAATGTATTAATGGTCTTATTACACCTGTGTAAGGGACATACAGTGATTGTACTTGGATCGGTAGCATGAGTTAATCTTTCATAACAGGAAGAATATTTTCTATGACATATTCAGATTAGCTTCTTCTCAAGTCAAACTTGTCCAGGCAGTTAGGCAAGGGGGTGCCCAGAGTTATGGGCAATGGAATGCAGGAGTTTTCTTCAGCTGCACATTTGTCCTTTTCCTTTGTCCTAAAGTGACTCTCCCACTGCTGCTAGGATGAGTGTGTCTCAGGAGAGAGAGGAGGCTGGAGGTCACACTAACACACTCAGGGTCTAGTAGATTGATTAAAGACTGAAACTTGCACATATACGTATATATTTGTACTAACATCTTAACATCTTTCAATAAAAACACACACAAATAAATGTGCACACACATGCAAAATAAACACAACTGCATAGAAGAAAATAAAGAGGGGAATAAATACCAAATCAGTTTTATCTTCCTTGATTCTATTTAATTTGTCTGTACCGTGGAGAGAGATAAGTGGGGAGGAAAGAATTACATATTCACGAGATCAGTTGTTTTACAAACTGCAAACAAGTCCAGCCAGTTCTCTAAAGGGAGTGTCTGAACTTCAAGAAAATGGATTTAAGAAAAAACGAGCAAGTAAAACTAAAAACAAACTGTATGTTATTTTATTAAATAGAAGTTAATAATCTTTCCCTGAGCTGGGCATAACATGCAAAGCGAGGCTGAACTCTGAACACTGAAACATTTAAAGTAATTGCGTTGGAAACCAATACAACAGCGACACCTCCTGGCCGTTTTGCATTAATGTTCAATGTCACAAGAAGCAGACTATGAAACAACATCTTGTCAGTATAGCCTACTGAAGAAATGTTGATACCTAAGATATTGTTATACATTGCTGCATGTCTGAATAAGCTTATAAAACTGAAAAAATGAAAATTTTACCATGCAGGGTTAGGGTCTAGGCCGGGTTAACCCTAGATTATGCAAATGCTAATAGATTAATAAATTACCGGTATTCCCTGTGATTTTCCCTTTTTTCCCTTCCATAATGCGAAGGGTTTAATGCATGGGCTATTTCTCTATATATACAAGTGCATCCACTGTTTAGGTATTTGTGCTTTGTGAACTGTTTAAGTCTAATTCAGATATGGAAACTGAATATGAATTCACCAACAGATCTGCCCAAGTCAAAAAGCAGTCTATCTCTCTGTTGCCATGCCCAAGCTGGGCTGTGCAGAATAAGGTCATCATAGTCTGTCATGCCAAGCTTATTTTATGCCAGTGTAACTTTATGTGTCTATTATCAAGAGATAAACCAATCCAAGTATGGGGATACTTATCTGTTGCTCCGAGTATGAAGTCATATTTAGACTTTTTCAGTCTTTTGATCTATATGTTTTAATCGAGCCCTCTCATAAATTAACAAAATATATTTGTGGATTATACAGGGTTGTAATATCATTTCAGTTATTGAAATAATTTTGTATTCATTTTATTCTGCTGTTCTGGCTTAGTAAGACAACTGAAATGAATCAAGACGTAGAGGAGGCTGCAGGTCACAGTAAGACACTCAGACCAGAGTCTGCACTACACAGCTGTGTGACCATGAAGAATGACCAGGACATGGATGATCCTGTAAACATGAGCAGCACATCAACACAGACCAATGCAGGGTGAGTACAGAAAGCATGAATTCACTCACTCAAACACAAACCTGCTCAAAGACACACTCACCTACTCAACCATGGAAACACACACACACACACACACACACACACACACAGACACACACACACACACACACACACACACACAACCAGAAAAACACCAAAAAAACAAAACTATTTTGAGATAAAATGCAGTTATAACTAGCAGTGAAGAAGAATTTCCATCAAATAAACCTTTTACAATTACTGGCTGGGATTAGAGTGCACTTCAGCATCCAATACTCTCTCTGTCACATGCAAGTACCCATACCCAACAATCTTACTTAAACAATATAACAACTGCCCAAACATAGATTCTGTACCCAGAAGTAGTCTGCGAGCGCCTCAGCCACAACCACTGGCTCACTTTTTCAGTGACTGTCCTTGGAAACTAAAATCGAGCAGAAGTGTTGTGGTTGATTTAGCTACAAAGCCTCTAACACCTATCTCCACTGGTGTTGTGTGTGCTTGCCAACCTCGCTCCTTCACATCTGCAGTTATGCATACATTAACCTCATCCTTTCAAATACTTCCTGAATCGCATATTCAAAGGGCATCTTTAACTCAATAAAGTATAAAAAGCTGATAGTAAGCATATTTGGCTTGGTAGCTGGCCGTGGGTCTGAGATGCCTATAGCAAGCGATCCGCTGACATGACTTCCGCTGACATTTTATTGCACAAAAAAAAAATCCATTCAATCTATTTCTTCTTATTTACTTATGTTATAATATGTTGTAGGAAAGGAAAAATATTGGACTGTGAGTTCTTACCTGGTATTCCCATTCCTACCATACACACACACACACACACACAAAAACACACACTGTTATGAAAGAGGATTCTTAAGATGAGTTAAAAAAGAAGAAGGCTGACGCTTCTTAACTCACAGAGAAATGAGTCTATGTTGATTGGTTTCTTGTGTCTCCTTGTGTTTGTAGACGACACACACACAGACCTCCATCTCCAGCGCCCAGCTGTGTGTCTATGAAGAGTGACCGGTCCAGGCATCAGCCTCTTAACTTCAGCAGTCAACCAGTTCCATCAAGTCTAAAGTGAGTAGATTTCATATAAGTTATTCAGAAATGTCAGTGTTGACACATGCAATTCTACAGACAAACACACACATACACACACACTGTTATGAAAGACGATTGGTAAGATAAGATAAAAAAAGCTTCCCATACGTAACAAGGCAAAGGTATAACCTCAATTCCATAATGGAAAACATGTAGAGGTGTATCTGTTATAGAGATGGTGTGTGTGTGTGTGCGTGCGCACGTGTGTGTGTGAGTGTGTGTGTTTGAGTGTGAGTGTGTGAGAGAGAGAGATTCATTCTGATATTGCAGATATTGTTATATAACATTAAGCCTGAACACATTAATTAATTCCACAGATAAACTAGTCTATGTTGACTGGTTTCTTGTGTCTCCTTGTGTTTGACACACACACAGACCTCCATCTCCAGCGCCCAGCAGTGTGTCTATGAAAAGTGACCGGTCCAGGCATCAGCCTCTTAACTTCAACAGTCAACCAGTTCCATCAAGTCTAAAGTTAGTAGATTTCATATAAGTTATTCAGAAATGTCAGTGTTTTCACATGCAATTCAAGATTCAAACCTCTCCTTCATGTAAGAATATATATATATACAGATACATTGTATAGATTATATAGATAGATACATATATATATCCTACTACTTTAGGTTTGAGAAGACTGCATGGTTATTTATCTCTTTCACTCTCTCTCTCTCACACACACACACACACACATCAATGCTATTTGTTGTGGCAAGACCAAATACCTTTTGGCTAATACTATTTTTCTGTAAAGAACTAACAAAAAAGACGGGGGAATTTGGTCATCATTTGATCATCAATACACACCGTTACTGGTCTCCCTTGATGAACGCAACCATTTCTGACTCTTTCTAGAAGTGGTCTGATTCACTACAGGAGATTCCTCTTTTCCTCTGATGTCACATCCACATCGGTGATGATTTTGATAGACTTGAAGTGTAACTATATTCACATTGAGTCAGCTGATCACTACTCTTGTCTTGTTGTCCCAGCTCATCTGAATTTGTATGTACCTAAGGCAAGCCATGGAGATAGACATTCCAAAGAAAGTCTTCAGTTCTTCAGGGGTGGGGTTCCGTGACTGTCCTGGTGCCTGGAGGTCACACTAATTGGTGTAAACTGACATATTATGAAACAATTCACTGTCTATGTATTTATCAAAGTAGTGAAATGTATCCCAGTCAGCTCTTATGTTGGCATCCTTGTGAGGGTAATAATGAATTTCCTCCACAATGGGTAAAAATCTAAATTTCTAAATCAGTCATATATTAAGTCTGCTTCATGTTATGTCTCTGCAGTGAATTGAGTGCTGATCTGACCCAGGATCAGTCCAGGTGTGGAGTGTGTGAGAGGGTACCGAGGGACCCAGTCATCACCACCTGTGGACACAGTTTCTGCAGGCAGTGCATCAGCAGCTACTGGGAGCAGCCTGGACCGCCAGGACACCAAACCTGTCCCCAGTGTGGAAAGACATGCAGAACTCAACCTCCTCTACAGCCTCTTCTGGATGAACACACAGACATGGTAGAATGCAGCAGACACCTGCACACTGAACACACACCAGACAGAAGGAGCAAACTAGGTGAGGGTTTCCAGATGTTTATACTTTTATGAGATCTGGTAAAGGAGTAGCTTAAAAGACAGGGGACGGGAACCTTTTCAGCTGGCAGAGCCATACAGAAATAGTGATATATGTATATATAATTGTTATTATAGTTGTGGCCTCCATTATGAGTGTAAACCTCAAGACGATTATCCACACATGCCCCGTCTCAGTAGCTGATAAGACAGGGGTCGGGAACCTTTTCACACACACACCCACACACACACATACACACACACACACACACACATTTATTTAGAATCAGTGGTGTGGTGAGAGCGTAGCACTCCCCACCTCCAGTATGAGCAAAGTGTGTGAAGATACATCAGTCACACTGACAGAGGACAGTCGTCGCTATAGGTTACCAAAAGACTTTCACTGATAATGAAGAACACATTAATGTGCTTTTATACACAGAAATTACATTCCATGTGAACATGAGTGTTTGAATAATGTTTGGTTAAAAGAGATGTAGATCGGCCTATACTAAGATTTGTGCTGAGGTGAGATTGTTTTTAGACTGGGAGAAATAGTTCAATCTAAATGGTCTCAAACACACTTCAGTGTGTGCACACAAATTGCATGAGTGCTCACTACACCCCTGATAAGAATGGAGATTGAAGTATGTAGGTCACTTATTACTCATGACAAGTCACTTCAATTAAATAAACTAAATTATAGTAAAATTAATATATTTTATGTAGCTTCGATACATTTGTCAAAAATGACCAGGCCTTTAAAATGAATGTTCAAGACTTGTGGTTCCATCAATTATGGCAAGTCGTCCAGGTCCTGAAGCAGCAAAGCAGCCCCAGACTATCACACTACCACCACAGTGTTTGACTGTTGGTATGATGTTCTTATTGTGGAATGCTGTGTTAGCCTTACGTCAGATGTAACAGGATCCATGTCTTCCAAAACGTTCCACTTTTGACTCACTAGTCCATAGAATCTCATCCAAAAGGTATTGGGGGTGATTAAGCTGTTTTATGGAAAATGTGGGTACCACATTACAATAAGGCTCCCCTTATAAAGGTTTATAAATGGTTTATAATTAGGTTATTGATTAGGTTGTAAACACTTTATAGGTCATTAATAAGCCATTATAAACTAATTATAACACAGTTTTACATCGATGAGGGCTCACTATTTGGCAAGATCCCCATCTTGGCAACCCACTGTCTATCCCTTAACTGGCTATACTAGCCCATTCTGTACCAGACCCGTCGAGATTACCCCCGCAGCCCCCGCGTGGCCCCCACCCCCCACCCCCCTTTTTTCAATTTGAATTACATGGGATACACACTATGGTCTTATTGTCTTGTCTGTGTTTCCAGAGTTGATATAGAAATAAAGAAAAATATATTTATTTGTGCTTTCTTTGTTAGCTAGGTTAGTGACATGACGGCCTAGGTCAGAAGGTCACAGACCGGTGCGCAAATAGGGAGCTTGAGTTTTGATATCTTGCCTATATGGTGGGGGGGGGGATCTTTTATTCTGCGGGGGGGGGGGGCTCATGTGTTTCCGTTACGGTACTGGTTACTACCCCACTCCTTTTGAACGTGTTCTCCCTATGTGTATGTGATTTGTGTATGTTGTGTCTGGATGTCCTAAAATTTCCCCCGGGATTAATAAAGTATCCATCCATCCATCCATCCATCCATCCAAGATCAAGTTACTGTTTACTACTCATTAATCTTACTAATGAGTTACTAACGTTTATAACTGGCAAAAGGGAGCCTTATTGTAAAGTGTGAAACATATCACCATATATTAATGAGTTACTAACATTTATAACTGGCAAAAGGGAGCCTTATTGTAAAGTGTGAAACACATCATCATATATTAATGAGTTACTAACATTTATAACTGGCAAAAGGGAGCCTTATTGTAAAGTGTGTAACACATCACCATTCATAAATGAGTAACTAACATTCACATTTACCTAATATAAGTTTTTCACATGGAATGGAAAGTTAAATGCAACAGATACAAGCAAAAATAATTCATTCACACGTGTTGAAAATCAACACTCAAAATAATGAAACTGTTGAATACAAGTGATACTTATATTTAGACATAAAAGCTTTACGCAGACATCAATAAAACACTTGGAAAGAAATAATGAGATTCAGACTGGAAAGGCTTTTCGTATATCCTTGAACAACCGTCCAAATGGCCCATCAGGGTGACCAGAGCCAAAAAGTCAATCAATTTATCTGGATCACGGTGTTCTGTGTGGGTCTGTTTGCTGGGCAAGAAATGGCCACGCCCTGAAGTTCTGATGCTTTGTTCCAGCGAAGTGGAGCTCCGTACACTGTTCACATTAACATACAACGAGACAGTCTGCAACATGCAGTCGTCAAACACACTGGATATTAGCCTGTTAGCAGAGGGAAAACGTGTGCTAGAAACCTTATGGCATAAGACAAAACAAGATAAATGCATTAAATATCACATCATATGTATCACATGTTGCAGTTCACAATCTTTTAGTATATACACTGTTATGTCATCATTATACCATATCTTTGAGGGTTTATCATTTGTAAATATATGTTTAGTTTCTTTGACAAGCATACCTGTCTTCAGATCAGCAACTTCAGACTGAAGACTAAAAGGAGAGATGCCAACTAAACCAAGTTTAATAAAGGGGCAATACAAGTTCACCAAAGTATCAATGGTTAATTGGTTGATTTAGTAACTAAGGGGGCAATTACTATTTTACATAGGGCCAGGTGGGGTTGGATTTTTTCCTTCAATAAATTACTTTAAAAAACTGTATTTTGTGTTTACTTGGGTAATCTTTGTCTAATATTAAAATTAGTTATATGATCTGAAACATTTAAGTGTGACAAATATGCAAAAATAGACGAAATTGGGAAGGGGACAAATACTTTTTCACTGCAATGTACATAGATTTAAACGTTGACTTTATTCTGTTTGTCATTCAGTGGGAGAATTCGTAAAAAAATATTATAATTTAGCCAACGAAATATTTTGAGTCACTACAACGTTTTACTAAAACTTAGGTTTTAAATTAGGGTACTGTTAGTCATGTAGGACCACAAATAACGTTGTAAATACTCATATGGCTGTTGGTAGGAGAAAGATTCCCCATCCCTGCTCTAGATTATCAGAATAAAATTACCATTTTAATGTGTAAGGAGCAACAGTAGTGAAAATCAACGGGATATTTGTGTCTGGAATGTCAATGATACATTTTGATAAAGCAAGCACAAATGAAAACCAATATTGTGATTTATCATACACATGATACTAATAGGTTTTTTGTTTATTTTTGTTCATGATAAACAGCTGGTGATGTCCTGAGGAGAGTTATAGAGAAGCATAAAGCCAGTCTGAAGAGGAAGTTTGAGAACATATCTGAAGGCATCATCAAACCAGGAGCTGAGACACCCCTCAGTAAGATCTACACAGAGCTCTACATCACAGAGGGAGAGAGTGAAGGGGTGAATAAGGAACATGAGGTGTTGCAGGTAGAGTCAGCATCCAGAGCACAAACCACAGAAGACACACCAATCAACTGCAATGACATCTTCAAGCCTTTACCTGGACAGGAGAAGCACATCAGAACCGTGATGACCAACGGTATTGCTGGCATTGGAAAAACAGTCTCAGTGCAGAAGTTCATTCTTGATTGGATAGATGGGGTAGCCAATCAGAATGTAGACTTTATATTTCCCCATCCTTTTCGTGAGCTGAATTTAGTCAGGGGTGATCAGTATAGTCTTCACAAGCTCCTGCTTGACTTTCATCCTGAGCTGAAGGAGCTGAAGGATGGTGAAGAATACAAAGACTGTCAGGTTGTGTTCATCTTTGATGGTTTGGATGAGAGTCGATTACCTCTGAATTTCCAACAGAACATGATATCTGATTTAAAACAAACATCATCAGTGGATGTTCTGATGACAAGCCTCATTCAGGGAAGTCTGCTTCACTCTGCACACATCTGGATAACCTCACGACCAGCAGCAGTCAGTCAAATTCCTGCTCAGTGCATCGATCAGGTGACAGAAGTACGAGGGTTCAATGACCCACAGAAGGAAGAGTACTTCAGGAAGAGAATCAGTGATGACAGTCAGGCCAACAGAATCATCTCACACATTAAGGCATCCAGGAGTCTCCACATCATGTGCTACATTCCAGTCTTCTGTTGGATTGCAGCCACTGTACTTCAGCAGATGCTGGACAACAATCAAGACATTCCCAAAACTCTGACTGAGATGTTCATACACTTCTTGCTCGTCCACACCAGAAGGAAGGATCAGAAGTATCAGAGTGGAACTGAGAAAGATCAAGAGAAACTTCTAAAATCTCAGAAAGAGATTTTACTGAAGCTTGGAGAACTGGCTTTCAAGAATCTAGAGAATGGCAATCTGATGTTTAATGAGGAAGACCTGAAAGATTGTGGCATTGATGTCAGTGAAGCCTCAGTGTACTCTGGCATGTGCACTGAAATCTTCAAGGAAGAATCTGTGTTTCACCAGAGGAAGGTCTACTGCTTTGTGCATCTAAGCATCCAGGAGTTTCTGGCAGCTGTGTTTGTGTTTCACTCTTATGTGACTAAGAACCTTGAGGCACTGAAATCCCTCGTCAGTGAAGAACGTAGAGTTGATCCCAGTCAATCTTTTATATCATCTCTTCAATCGGCGGTGGGCTTACAATCTCAAGATCATCTACATGTGCTACTTAAGAGTGCAGTGGATGAGGCTTTGAAGAGCAGGAATGGACACCTGGATCTTTTCCTTCGATTCCTTATGGGCATCTCTCTGGAGAGAAATCAGAGACTTTTGAAAGGTCTACTGAACCACAAACATAGCAGCTCAAAAAGTGTCAAGGAAACATGTCAATACATTAAGAAGCTTAACAGGGAAGATCTCTCTCCTGAACGATGCATCAATCTTTTCCATTGCTTATTTGAAATGAATGATCATTCCATGCACAAAGAAATACAAAAATATCTGGAGTCACCAAAGAACATCAAACAGAAATTGTCTCCTGCTCACTGTTCAGCACTGGCCCACATGCTTCTGATGTCTGGGGAGGTGCTGGATGAGTTTGAACTGAAGAAATACAACACATCAGTTGAGGGACGCAGGAGACTGCTCCCTGCTGTGAGATGCTACAGAAAGGCACGGTGAGTTTCTGATGGAGATGGATAAACATATTTTTTCATTGTTATTATTGACAATATGTGATCTTTTGTTGATAAGATTATGTCCATTCCACTATGTGATTGTGCATGACTGATTAATAGTTTTGATGTCACTGATACCTACTGCTGACGTACAATATGAAACATCTAAAGATACCAGCAGATGCATAAATGTGTCAGGGTCATGAGATGATAATAGTCCATTTTCACTGCAGCATTTTGGTTGATAACTTGGCATAAAATTACACTTGACATTATCACATCACTTACATTTAAGTGTGACCTTTAGCAATTAAGTCTGCCCTTTGATAACAGTACAGTCAAAGATTTCACACATAGAGTGGTTACTGGTCTGGACTGATATGTGGTTTTCTTGGATTGATCTACTAATCTATTGATGTCCAATTGATTCAGTGAGGCTTACTTTAGGCTCCGTGCTCACGACCCCAGGTCTTCCTTGACTTTCTTGTCTGGCTTCGTGCCATGTGTTTAAGTTCCGCACCCTCAAGCTTATTAGCCAGAGTTAGACTGTTGTTTGTTTGTTTGATCTTAAGTTTGTGTCCTTAGTTATAGTCTGTTAGTTTGTTTAGTATCCCCTGTTATTTTTATAGTTTATAGTCCCTGTTTGAGATCTCAGTTTTGTTCGTAACCCTCAATTAGTCTTTTCCGGTGTTAAACACTGTGTATCTTGGTTTCGTTTAATTTTGCCTGTTAAGTTATCAGTTACTGTAGTGACATTCCTGAGTTCGGTCTTGTTATCCTAGTTCTTTGTAGTATCTTGTTTTCGTGCTCCAGAGTGTGACACTGTAGAGTTTGATTCAGTCTCTGTCAGTGGCGGTTCTAGAAAAATTTTACTAGGGGGGCCAAGGTTTAACCAGAGGGGCACATAAAAATTAAAGATTTTTGTAACCAATAGTAGCAAGGTAGTCATATATAATAATATATAGTAATAATATAATAATTATAATAATAATATTATAATAGTATTGTTTTCTGTTTATAGTTTCTTCAAATTTAGACTTTTTAAATGTAGTATTTTCTAATTCTAGTGGTTGGTTAGCTGGCGAACACAGTCATGACAACACAGTCATGACATAGTCATACAAAATTGCCCCACCAGAAATTTCAGGCTAAAACCGCCACTGCTATTCATACTAAAATCTAAGTATGTGCTTTTTTATGTGATGTCTCCTTTAGGATTTGTTTTTGGCCTTGATACAATCGTGAACAATTACTGTGTCTTATCAAATCTAAACTCTCCTGAGCAAGCTAGCGAGCTGTAGCTGATAGCACATCTAAATGAGACGGAAGGGCAGCGATATTTGGAAGGCATTGATTATTGGCTGCGATCCATAATTTATTAAACTTCAACTTTATTTTGTCCCTTAAAGTCTGCAAAGCGTCTGCCCCAACTTTCTTTTCCCGACATTTACATTTATCTTGTACATAACATAATCCATCCCCATACACCGGAGATTTCAAGAGTACAAATGCATATCAATATGCAGTTGCAGGATGGGTGAACGACACCAAGATATGGCATCTGGAGACAAAAAATATGTATGTGATCACAGGTCATGTAAGTAATTCAAACAGCGATTATCAAGCGTGTTATTTTAGTGGTGGTTAAGAGTGTCAATATGGGCTGACGAGTTGTAGCTAAAGCCTTTAGTAACGGGCAAAACAGCTTGCTAGCTATTAGCACTCTAGCTTGCTCAGGAGAGTTTAGCTTTAATAAGACACAGTAATTATTCACGATTGCATCAACGTGCTATAGTTCACTTAACAGGTCAGTCATTCCCTAAATCTTTTGGAATAGAACGAAATTGTATATTTGGGTTTCTTTGGTGACATCCAACAGCACAACATATTCCGGGTATTTGAACTTTCTGTGGGTTGTGACCGACGCACAGCTAGACTACTGTGTCCATCTTGGACACAAATATGGCGTCGCTTAGACACACGTCACATGGTATCCATGAATAGTAGTTGCTGAGCTCTCATTCACATTCACCGACGAGCACCACACCTGGCAGACTACAGTGTTTGGGTGCGCCGCTTTAATTTACCCGTGTAGAACGTCGCGTCGCATTAGTTCCGCTTTTGGCACTCGGGTGTAAAAATCATAATAAATTCAGCATTTTTTTATTTGGTCAGCACGGGGTGGCTACAGGGGCACGGCCACCCCAGGCCTCTGTGTAGAACCGCCACTGGTCTTGTCTTCAAATCTGTCGTCAGACTTCTGAGTGTTTCCCATTTGTCTGTTAGTCCGCCCTGTTTGTGTTGATTCCCCTATTGCCCCGGCTGTACTCATTAATAAAATGTGCTCAACCCAAAACCTTAATCTGAGTTCTGATGTCTCATGACACCTCTAGAGGAATGTGACTTTTGTGTGTTACTCCTTTTTACAGGCTGCCGTGGACATTAATATGAGGAAACTGTGGAAATATAGGGGTAGACCCTGTTTGTGTATTAGTATGCCATTACTGTCATGAAAATGTAGCAGTGCATTCAGAAATCTAAGGGGAAACTCTATTTCCTCTAACCTTTAATTATATTGATTTCTCAGGACACCTTCTAAAAGGCATTGCTTATTTATCATTTCAGAGTAATATTTTGAATTTTGTTATGCTGTTTTGCAGACTTGCTGAATGCACACTCACAGATAAGTCCTGTGGAATTGTGGCTACTGTTCTACAGTCACCAAACTCCCTGACAGAACTAGACCTGTGGAACAATGACCTGGGCAATTCTGGAGTTCAGCTTCTCTCCAACGGACTGTCTAGTCCCCACTGCAAACTGCAGGCATTAAGGTTGGTGTTATACATGTCCTTATTGTCATGCATTTCCTGATTATTCATGTAGCCCTTAACTATGATTTATATTGTTCTATAAGCGTAGTGATAACCAGACTTCGCTAATGTTGCAGACTATAACAGTATATAATTTTGTCTGCTTCCCTTCACATAGGATTCTAATTCAATTTCCACCTGTTGATTTTGTGTCTCTCATCCCTCTTAGAGTTTCCACAGTTTTTTTTTCCATTCCTCCAACACCTCAAATAGAGGATGATGGATATATGGGAAATCATGGATTTTAAATTCAGATGAAATTATATTTCAAAAACATTACAAAAATGTTAGGAAAAATATATAAAAAATGAACTCATTATTAAGTACTACAGTTAAGCATGACAACATGACAACAGTGGAGTAACTGTTTAACATCACAGTTTCTTGTAAATGTACCAGTGAACATCTTACACTGCCTACATCACTGTACTGGGGTGTGAAATAAAATGTTCTATAGAGTGGTCAAATCCATGCCACATGAATAACTAATCCTTCTAACTGACGCCAGACATTTTTTTTTCAAATTCAGTAAATTGTTCCTCAATGTCCGTTAGCGGCCTGTTTCTTGTGAGCGCTTAAAATATGCACCTGTGTTTGTGAGCAGTCCCGACTCAGTAAATGTGAAACAAACATAGTGGATCTGGCCGAACCAGGCACTTTTACAGCCAATCAACACATTGCTTCAGGAGCATGGAAGGGAGGTGTGTAATATGATCGGAAGTTTATCTAAATTATCAACAGGATTTAAGCAGAATGTTGGACCCTTATTTTAATTCCCACTGCAGAAAGGGTATGAATGGGTTTATTAGGGCCGTCAGCCAATAAGAATGTTGTTATTAATCAGAAGTTAATGTAAAAATAGCACTAGCTCTTGATAGGTGTTTGGTTTCTATTAGTGCTGTCAAACGATTCAAATATTTAATCGCGATTAATCAAATTTATGTCATAGTTTACTCAAATTTAATCGCGATTAATCGCAAATTTGTATTTATTCTAAATGTCCCTTCGTTTATTTATTTTTTCCATCTTTTTATTTTTATTTTAATGCCCTTATCAACATGGAACAGTGGATTGGCTTGCGTTATGCAAATGTTTTATTTGATTGAAAACCAACATTGCCAAACAGGGCGGTACAAAATAAAATTATAAAGTGCACATTTCAGGTAAACAAGGGCTCAGCCTGTAGTGCAGTTAAACCATGGCTTAATATTTAATTTGTTTCAAGTTTGCTGGGAACATAGCAGTCAGGCCTCTTATTTCAGAAACAATGAACCGTAACAGTAAGGTTACCAATAAAAGGTAAGCCTACTACTTCTTTGCTTTCAGCCAGCTGCCTGTTGACATTTTCAGACAACAGTGAAGCTCGCTTCTTTTGCACAACACAACTTTTAAAAGTAAACTTTCCATTCAGAAGCTTTTTATCATCCATTTCGCCGTATCGCGCTGACCATTCACTCAAACCGTAACGTTAGCCTACTACACAGTTTGCGAGGCCAAAAATAATGTAAATCTAAAAAAAAAAAAGAAAAAGCCTTAATCTCGCGATAAAAAAATTAACGCCGTTAAAATGGGTTTGCGTTAACGCCGTTAATAACGCGTTAAACTGACAGCACTAGTTTCTATTGATTTTATCTCACCTGATCTACAAAGAGAACTGTCTCTCAGTGAGGCCTATTGTAAAAAAGTATGTAGGTGTAAATATCTGGTGAAGTGTATCTATGTGGTGAATAGTGTTATGCCATGGTAACTATCAGCGAAGAAAACATAGGGCTTCTTGCATTTATATATATATTTGTATGCGTTTGTGTGTGTGTGTGTGTGTGTGTGTGAGAAGAAGGGATATATCTGAATACGTTATTGAGGAAATGAAAAATAATGCGTTTGAAACAACTATTATTTGCTGTATGTAGCCATTAGCCATAATGGAATTCTGGAATAGAATGGAATGGGATTCTGACTTAAGTTGTTCATGGTTGAATGCCAAACTTTTTTTGTTGTTTCTTTATGATTCTATGTTCACCAGTTAGAAGGCGGTGGGGGGGATCAAAGAGAGAGATGAAAAGAGCAGTATGAGATATATGATTCATAATTAGTTATATGCCAATATGAATTGAAGTTGATGTTTTGAAAGCACAACATTTGCATTGACAATGAATATTAGCATAGAACATACAATATTTGCTCGATTCTACATAACTTCAGTTATCAACCACGCCCTTTTATCGGAATGATAGATAATGTTGTTGGTTAAACAGATACAGATAATGATGTCTCTGTTTACCACTAGTGTGTAGGTATAGTGTGCACATGAATGAACTATGTATGCTAGGCGTTGAAGCTCTTCATGGAAAAGTATATGTAATGAATGTCATGTTACATTTTGAAGTTCATTTTTAAAACCTAAGGAATTTAGTGGAGAAAAACTAAAGTAGTGTACACATTAATGAATTAACTAAGAACTGTAGACAATGACGGTTGTGTGTGTTATTTCTTTTGACTGGCTGCTGTGGACATTAATATGAGGCAACTGTAAGGACTGTGGCAATATAGGGGTAGACCCTGTTTGTGTTTTAGTATGACATTACTGTCATGTAAAATGTAGCAGTGAATTTAGATATCTAAGGAAAACTCCCAATCCCCACTTCAACTGGAATATTTTTCCTCTAACCTTTCATTATATTGATTTCTCAAGACACATTCAGAAAGGCATCGCTTATTTATCATTTAAGAGTAATATTTTGTCTTTTGTTATGCTGTTTTGCAGACTTGCTGAATGCACACTCACAGATAAGTCCTGTGGAATTGTGGCTACTGTTCTACAGTCACCAAACTCCCTGACAGAGCTGGACCTGTGGAACAATGACCTGGGAGATTCTGGAGTTCAGCTTCTCTCCAACGGACTGTCTAGTCCCCACTGCAAACTGCAGACATTAAGGTTGGTGTTATACATGTCCTTATTGTCATGCATTTCCTGATTATTCATGTAGCCCTTAACTCTTCAAGCCCCAAGGTGCCCCGTGGGGAACTTTTTGGTTTTTTTATAAATATAATTAAAAATCTCCGCGAGTTTTTGTCCTACAAACATAAAACCAACACCCTGAGAAACCCTGAATCTTCTAGTTTTCAAATATATGCAGTTTGGAACAAATAAATAAATGAGCACTTTGTAAAGAGAATGGAGCTAAAGCCTTGCATATTTCTCTCTCTGAGTGTGAAAGCAACCGGTGATGGCCCTCCCATTAGCAAATTAGGGCTATTCATATGATAAGATCATGGTAAATCGCCGATCGCTATAGGGTAATGACGAAGCAGGAAAACGTGAGAAAACGCCCCGTTTTTCCGTATAAACAAGGCAGCATGTAAGATTGTTTACATACGGACTGAGGAGATACACCATGGCGAAACGGATCTCTGCTACCGAAGCTCTGCGCCAAATCCAGGAGGACCTGGTCAGTGAGGAGGAAACCACGTCCTCGGATGAAAGTGGTGACGATATGGAAGATGAACACATGCACTTTGAGCTTCGTCTTGACCCCGCTGAGGATATTCGTGTTGAGTAAGTTGTATTCGTTTGACTAGCTCTTGTAAAGAATGCTGTTGATTAACTTATAGGAGTAAAACGCATGTCATTATGCTCTGAGTTGAATGGAATATTTTAGTGTGCTACTGTTTGCATAGCGATTCAATAACTTTATGCCGCTAAAACTATTGTATAGTAGAATACATATTTAATTCTCAGAGTTGCGTTACTGATATTAGGCTACACATATCAACGATTGTTGTCGTTAGTCGTTAGTGTTATTATGTGTTATTAGTGCTATACTGTTTGCATAGCGATTCAATAACTTTATGCCGCTAAAACTATTGTGTAGTAGAATACATATTTAATTCTCAGAGTTGCGTTACTGATATTAGGCTACACATATCAACGATTGTTGTCGTTAGTCGTTAGTGTTATTATGTGTTATTAGTGCTATACTGTTTGCATAGCGATTCAATAACTTTATGCCGCTAAAACTATTGTATAGTAGAATACATATTTAATTCTCAGAGTTGCGTTAATGATATTAGGCTACACATATCAACGATTGTTGTCGTTAGTCGTTAGTGTTATTATGACGCTTATGGTAGGTGTGAATCGAAACTAGGCAGGTGTTAGTGATCGAAACTGGTGTAATTACAGAGCTAAAATCATATGTGTTACAATGCCTGAACATAAAATGAAAGAGCAACTGTTAATTTTAATTTACTCTATTACAGAAACTTGGAGAACATTGCACCTACACCGCCAAGGAAAAGAGCACGGTGTCAGCCTAAACCAGATCTGTTGTCATGGAAGTCAGAGGGTGACAATGATGCCACGCCGTCAACACTGAGGTTTTTTCCTGCAAGGGAGCCTGGTGTGCAGCTGAATGCAGCAGACAACCACACTCCTCTGGACCTCTTCAAACTCTTCTTTTCAGAGGATGCTGTGAAAACCCTCTGCCAGAACACTAACAAGCAAGCTGCTAGGAACATAGCCAGAGGTGCAAAGTACAGATGGGTGGATGTTGGAGTGGATGAATTCTACCGATACATTGGACTGGTATTCTACATGTGCATGATCAAGCTGGATCATATATCTGACTACTGGAGGAGAAACACCATCTTCTCCATCCCTTTCGTGGCAGAGGTGATGGCAAGAAACAGATACCAAACAATATCATGGAATGTGCACATGAGTGACCCAAGCGAGGACAGGGTGAATGATGCCAAGAGGGGAACCTCAGCACATGACAAACTGTTCAGACTCAAACCCCTCATGTACACCATACAGAATGCCTGCAAGGCATTCTATCATCCCCGCAGGGCCATTGCGGTGGATGAGCGTATGGTGGCTTCTAAAGGACATACTATGAGGCAGTACATGAAGGACAAACCAACCAAGTGGGGGTTCAAGTTGTTTGTGCTTGCAGACTCCAGCAATGGGTACACTTTGGGCTTTTCTATATACACTGGAAAGAACCACTTCTCCACAGGACAAGGCCTCTCTTATAACTCTGTCATGTCACTGATTGACAGAGCTTATTTGGGGTCTGGATACCACGTGTACATGGACAATTTTTACACAAGCCCAAAGCTTTTCAATGACTTGTATGCTGATAAGTTTGGTGCTTGTGGGACATACAGAGACTTCCGAAAGGAGTGCCCACGCACCGCAGTCAATGCACTGAGCAAGAAGTCCCCTAGGGGAACGTTCCGCTGGATCAGGGATGGCTATCTTGTGTTTGTGAAATGGATGGATTCACGAGAGGTGTCTGTCTGTTCCACCATCCATCCAGCCCACACTGGGGATACAGCCAAGAGAAGGGTGAAATCCAAACAGGGTGTCTGGTCCTCACAATCCTTTCCATGCCCCACACCTGTTGTAGAGTACAACAAGTTCATGGGAGGTGTGGATTTATCAGACCAGTTAATCCAGTACTACACCACACAGCACAGAACTGTGAAGTGGTACAGGAAACTCTTTCTTCACTTCCTGGACATTGCTGCCACAAATGCCTACCTTCTGCACAGAGAACTCATGCAGAACATGCAGAAGGACAGCATGACCCACAAGACTTTCCTTGAGGAGCTCACTGCTCAGCTGTGTTCTGTGACAGTGAAAACAGAAAAGACTCCTGTAAAAATGTTAGCAATGTTCCCATTCACAAGCCATTTTGTGGGCCTCGTGCTTACCGCAAGGTATGTGTATATTGCAAGACTCAGGGAAAGAAGGTCAAAACCCCGTGGATGTGCAAAGTATGCGATGTCTACCTTTGCGTTCTCCCTGAGAGAAATTGTTATGATGCTTGGCATCCATAGGCCATATTTTTGTACCCTGCACCCATTTCATAACATTGCACAATGCACATTGCACATTCACTTTTGCACTCCTGCCCTGCTTTTTGCATTTTACCTCTGACATACTTCTTATATACATTTTTTTATATATATTGTATCCTATATACTGTGTTTTATCTGAAGTACTTCTCTCATGTGTGTTTTTATGTTATGTGTAGTACTTATAGTGGCCTTTTTCATACTATACTTTTTTATACTATTTTTTATACTTTTTTCTACTCATTATTTAATATGCACCTACTTTTATGCACCTAATTAAATGCACCTACTTCTATGCACCTGGCTTGTTTGCACTTTCTTGTATGCACTTTCAAAACTGATGGTTGTGGGGGAGAGAGCTACAATGACATTCCAGGGCCATTGACAGCTGGACCATTGACAGGTGGGCCATAATGGGGAGGGGCACTAACAGGGCGGTTCACACCTCTCTCATCAATATGCATTGTAGTCAAGGTGAAGAAAAGTGTCACTTCTTAATTTACTTATAATTACTATTCAAACCACACACATTTTCTGAATGCTAAACTCACCTTTGTGGAGAAAACACCTACGTTTACAAGGTTCAGAGTAAAAAAGAAAACTTCCAAAATATTTACAATGTGTTTTTGTACTGAGTCTGAACCACCTCTAAAACTAGATTTAATTTTAGTGTCTTTAGATTCAATTTTAATAAAAAACTTTTTTTACTACATTCCTTTTACTCTCATTTGACTATTGCTGGGGTGTTCTAGAATATAATATTAAATGACACTTTTGCCTCATGGTTTTTAGTTAGGTGAAATATACAAAAGTATCAGGCATGGCAGATTACCTAACAGAGTAAAAAAACAGCCTTGGTGCTGGAAGTGTTAACTATGATTTATATTGTTCTATAAGCGTAGTGATAACCAGACTTCGCTAATGTTGCAGACTATAACAGTATATGTTTTTGTCTGCTTCCCTTCACATAGGATTCTAATTCAATTTCCACCTGTTGATTTTGTGTCTCTCATCCCGCTTAGAGTTTCCACAGTTTTTTTTCCATTCCTCCAACACCTCAAATAGAGGATGATGGATATATGGGAAATCATGGATTTTAAATTCAGATAAAATTATATTTCAAAAATATTACAAAAATGTGGGAAAAATGTATAAAAAATGAACTCATTATTAAGTACTACAGTTAAGCATGACAACATAACAGTGGAGTAACTGTTTAACATCACATTTTCTTGTAAATGTACCAGTGAACATCTTACACTGCCTACATCACTGTACTGGGGTGTGAAATAAAATGTTCTATAGAGTGGTCGAATCCATGCCACATGAATAACTAATCCTTCTAACTGACGCCAGACATTTTTTTTTCAAATTCAGTGAATTGTTCCTCAATGTCCTTTAGCGGCCTGTTTCTTGTGAGCGCTTAAAATATGCACCTGTGTTTGTGAGCAGTCCCGACTCAGTAAATGTGAAACAAACATAGTGGATCTGGCCGAACCAGGCACTTTTACAGCCAATCAACACATTGCTTCAGGAGCATGGAAGGGAGGTGTGTAATATGATCTGAAGTTTATCTAAATTATCAACAAGATTTAAGCAGAATGTTGGACCCTTATTTTAATTCCCACTGCAGAAAGGGCATGAATGGGTTTATTAGGGCCGTCAGCCAATAAGAATGTTGTTATTAATCAGAAGTTAATGTAAAAATAGCACTAACTCTTGATAGGTGTTTGGTTTCTATTGATTTTATCTCACCTGAACTACAAAGAGAACTGTCTCTCGGTGAGGCCTATAGTAAAAAAGTATGTAGGTGTAAATATCTGGTGAAGTGTATCTATGTGGTGAAAAGTGTTATGCCATGGTAACTATCAGCGAAGAAAACATAGGGCTTCTTGCATTGATATATATATATTTGTGTGCGTGTGTGTGTGTGTGTGTGTGTGTGTGTGTGTGTGTGTGTGAGAAGAAGGGATATATCTGAATACGTTATTGAGGAAATGAAAAAATAATGCGTTTGAAACAACTATTATTTGCTGTATGTAGCCATTAGCCATAATGGAGTTCTGGAATAGAATGGAATGGAATGGGATTCTGACTTAAGTTGTTCATGGTTGAACGACAAACTTTTTTTTGTTGTTTCTTATGATTCTATGTTCACCAGTTAGAAGGCGGTGGGGGGATCAGAGAGAAAGATGAAAAGCAGTATGAGATATATGATTCATAATTAGTTATATGCCAATATGAATTGAAGTTGATGTTTTGAAAGCACAACATTTGCATTGACAATGAATATTAGCATAGAACATACAATATTTGCTCGATTCTACATAACTTCAGTTATCAACCACGCCCTTCTATCTGAATGATAGATAATGTTGCTGGTTAAACAGATACAGATAATGATGTCTCTGTACACCCCTAGTGTGTAGGTATAGTGTGCACATGAATGAACTATGTATGATAGGCGTTGAAGCTCTTCATGGAACAGTATATGTAATGAATGTCATGTTAAATTTTGAAGTTCATTTTTAAAACCTAAGGAATTTAGTGGAGAAAAACTAAAGTAGTGTACACATTAATGAATTAACTAAGAACTGTAGACAATGTGGGTTGTGTGTGTTATTTCTTTTGACTGGCTGCTGTGGACATTAATATGAGGCAACTGTGAGGACTGTGGCAATATAGGGGTAGACCCTGTTTGTGTTTTAGTATGACATTACTGTCATGTAAAATGTAGCAGTGAATTTAGAAATCTAAGGGAAAACTCCCAATCCCCACTTCAACTGGAATATTTTTCCTCTAACCTTTCATTATATTGATTTCTCAAGACACCTTCAGAAAGGCATCGCTTATTTATCATTTAAGAGTAATATTTTGTCTTTTGTTATGCTGTTTTGCAGACTTGCTGAATGCACACTCACAGATAAGTCCTGTGGAAATGTGGCTACTCTTCTACAGTCACCAAACTCCCTGACAGAGCTAGACCTGTGGAACAATGACCTGGGCGATTCTGGAGTTCAGCTTCTCTCCAACGGACTGTCTAGTCCCCACTGCAAACTGCAGACATTAAAGTTGGTGTTATACATGTCCTTATTTTCATGCATTTCCTGATTATTCATGTAGCCCTTAACTATGATTTATATTGTTCTATAAGCGTAGTGATAACCAGACTTCGCTAATGTTGCAGACTATAACAGTATATGTTTTTGTCTGCTTCCCTTCACATAGGATTCTAATTCAATTTCCACCTGTTGATTTTGTGTCTCTCATCCCTCTTAGAGTTTCCACAGTTTTTTTTTTCCATTCCTCCAACACCTCAAATAGAGGATGATGGATATATGGGAAATCATGGATTTTAAATTCAGATAAAATTATATTTCAAAAACATTACAAAAATGTTAGGAAAAATGTATAAAAAATGAACTCATTATTAAGTACTACAGTTAAGCTTGACAACATAACAGTGGACTAACTGTTTAACATCACATTTTCTTGTAAATGTACCAGTGAACATCTTACACTGCCTACATCACTGTACTGGGGTGTGAAATAAAATGTTCTATAGAGTGGTCAAATCCATGCCACATGAATAACTAATCCTTCTAACTGACGCCAGACATTTTTTTTTCAAATTCAGTAAATTGTTCCTCAATGTCCTTTAGCGTCCTGTTTCTTGTGAGCGCTTAAAATATGCACCTGTGTTTGTGAGCAGTCCCGACTCAGTAAATGTGAAACAAGCATAGTGGATCTGACCGAACCAGGCACTTTTACAGCCAATCAACACATTGCTTCAGGAGCATGGAAGGGAGGTGTGTAATATGATCGGAAGTTTATCTAAATTATCAACAAGATTTAAGCAGAATTTTGGACCCTTATTTTAAGGGTTTAATGGGTTTATTAAGGCCGTCAGCCAATAAGAATGTTGTTATTAATCAGAAGTTAATGTAAAAATAGCACTAACTCTTGATAGGTGTTTGGCTTCTATTGATTTTATCTCACCTGATCTACAAAGAGAACTGTCTTTCGGTGAAGCCTATTGTAAAAAAGTATGTAGGTGTAAATATCTGGTGAAGTGTATCTATGTGGTGAATAGTGTTATGCCATGGTAACTATCAGCGAAAGAAACATAGGGCTTCTTGCATTGATATATATATTTGTGTGCGTGTGTGTGTGTGTGTGTGTGTGTGTGTGTGTGTGAGAAGAAGGGATATATCTGAATACGTTATTGAGGAAATGAAAAATAATGCGCTTGAAACAACTATTATTTGCTGTATGTAGCCATTAGCCATAATGGAGTTCTGGAATAGAATGGAATGGAATGGGATTCTGACTTAAGTTGTTCATGGTTGAACGACAAACTTTTTTTGTTGTTTCTTATTATTCTATGTTCACCAGTTAGAAGGCGGTGGGGGGATCAGAGAGAGAGAGATGAAAAGAGTAGTATGAGATATATGATTCATAATTAGTTATATGCCAATATGAATTGAAGTAGATGTTTTGAAAGCAAAACATTTGCATTGACAATGAATATTAGCATAGAACATACAATATTTGCTCGATTCTACATAACTTCAGTTATCAACCACGCCCTTCTATCTGAATGATAGATAATGTTGTTGGTTAAACAGATACAGATAATGATGTCTCTGTACACCACTAGTGTGTAGGTATAGTGTGCACATGAATGAACTATGTATGCTAGGCGTTGAAGCTCTTCATGGAACAGTATATGTAATGAATGTCATGTTAAATTTTTAAGTTCATTTTTAAAACCTAAGGAATTTAGTGGAGAAAAACTAAAGTAGTGTACACATTAATGAATTAACTAAGAACTGTAGACAATGTGGGTTGTGTGTGTTATTTCTTTTGACTGGCTGCTGTGGACATTAATATGAGGCAACTGTGAGGACTCTGGCAATATAGGGTAGACCCTGTTTGTGTTTTAGTATGACATTACTGTCATGTAAATTGTAGCAGTGAATTTAGAAATCTAAGGGAAAACTCCCAATCCCCACTTCAACTGGAACATATTTCCTCTAACCTTTCATTATATTGATTTCTCAAGACACCTTCAGAAAGGCATCGCTTTTTTATTATTTAAGAGTTATATTTTGTCTTTTGTTATGCTGTTTTGCAGACTTGCTAAATGTACACTCACAGATAAGTCCTGTGGAATTGTGGCTACTCTTCTACAGTCACCAAACTCCCTGACAGAGCTAGACCTGTGGAACAATGACCTGGGCGATTCTGGAGTTCAGCTTCTCTCCAACGGACTGTCTAGTCCCCACTGCAAACTGCAGACATTAAGGTTGGTGTTATACATGTCCTTATTGTCATGCATTTCCTGATTATTCATGTAGCCCTTAACTATGATTTATATTGTTCTATAAGCGTAGTGATAACCAGACTTCGCTAATGTTGCAGACTATAACAGTATATGTTTTTGTCTGCTTCCCTTCACATAGGATTCTAATTCAATTTCCACATGTTCATTTTGTGTCTCTCATCCCTCTTAGAGTCTCCACAGTTCTTTTTTCCATTCCTCCAACACCTCAAATAGAGGATGATGGATATATGGGAAATCATGGATTTTAAATTCAGATGAAATTATATTTCAAAAACATTACAAAAATGTTAGGAAAAATGTATAAAAAATGAACTCATTATTAAGTACTGGGTCATTCCACGCCAAACGTCACAATTTAACGAAAATTTCCCACTCGACCATCTCAGATTTGGCTGAAAAAATTCAAGGTTGTTCATACACTTCTTAATATGAATAGTCCCAAATATTAGCTCTCTACTCCCAATAGTTTTGTCACATAGGATGTTTTAGGGAGGAGGGGGTGCCAATACTTAAGACGCTTTTTGAGCTTTCTGAAGAGCTATTACTAGAAAAGTGTTTAAGCTAGCTCCTTCAAACTTCCTAGGCTTAAAATATGATACCCTTACTTGAAAAATATGGACTTCCAAGGGTGTGGCTTGGGTATATCATAGTATTCGGGGTGCTTGAATTTGCTCGAAGATTTTACACTATGCTCTGTCGCAGCATATTTGAAGGACTGTGGAAAGCTCAATGTTAAAGCTAGAGACTTGATATTATACACAGACCTTCCTATGTATGGTCTGTATATTGTATTAAAAAACGTCTCGGTTACTTACGTAACCTCGGTTCCTTAAGCAGGAACCAGATATAACAGTATGGTACATGACACTAGTCATGGGCCTAAATCGAAGCATTTATCCATTCACGCCTGAAAGGCCGCGAGATCTGTCAGTGCGCACTCCTGAGCCCGCCCCCTCAGGAGTCTATATCTTGAATCGCGCACCAGATCTCAGTCTTGGAAAGAAAACTGAGCAAGAATATCAAACCAAGGTAACACTGTACACGCCAACTTTGTTATATCTGGTTCCTGCTTAAGGAACCGAGGTTACGTAAGTAACCGAGACGTTCCTTTTCGCAGTTTACTGCGATATAACAGTATGGGACCCTATATATTCCCGTGTGATAATACAGTGGCAGCCAATCACACACACCAGCTTTATTGAAGCCTTTGCCTCATAGAGGTTCATACAGCTGCTGGCGGTGAACATATTAACAGGGCAACCTTTATCATATGCGGCAAGGATCGTGATCCTGCGCCTGTAGGAAAACACCCTGGAATGTTTCATGTGCAACATAACATGTAGACACCAATGAACACACTTATCATATATATCGTTCTCAGGCCAGGGGATTCAGAGATCGCTCGCCTGCAGAACGCCATGTAGAAAACTAGGTTCAGCCACATCTAACATATAGAATCTAATGAAAGTGTGGCGAGAACTCCAGCTTGCAGCTTTGCAAATATCGTCCACTGAAACGCCCTTTAGTAAGGCCCAGGAAGACGAGACCACCCGCGTAGAGTGCGCATGCAACTTCTCCAGGAGATCTAAAGACAAGCTCTTATAAGACAACACTCTTAGCGCCTCTAATAGCCTCTACTATCCAACGGGAGAGGCTCGGTTTTGATAGAGGTCTGCCTTTTGCACGTGCACCAAAAAACACAAATAGCTGATCTGACTGTCTGAAAGCTCTAGTGCGCTCTTCGTAACAGCGGAGAGCGTGCACTGGACAGAGCTTATTCAAACGTTCCTCCTCTGCTGAAGCAAAAGAAGGAGGCGAGAAAACTGCTAATTCAATCACCTGATTGCGGAATGGGGTTACCACCACTTTAGGTGTGTAAGCAGCATTAGGTCGCATAACCACTCTGTCACCAGCGATCGAGAACTGAAGGCACGATGGGCTGACTGACAGGGCTTGCATGTCACCAACGCGCTTTGCTGACGTTAACGCCAGTAGCAGCGCAGTCTTTAAAGAGACAAACTTTATGTCCACTGTCTCCAGGGGCTCGAACGGAGGCCCTGTGAGAGAACGTAACACCACTAGCAGATCCCAAGAGGGTATGAGGTGCTTCTCTGGCACCCTGAGCCGTCTCACCCCCGCCATAAAGCGTGACGCTAGCGGGTGACTGCCAGGAGAACTGCCATTAATGCCTGCGTGGCAGGCTGAAATGGCAGCCATGTACACTTTGAGAGTGGAAGCTGCCTTCCCCTCATCAAATAACTGCTGTAGGAATTCTAGAATAACGCCCAGCGGGCAGTTAATGGGGTCATGCTGACGCGCAGCACACCACCGCTCAAAACTGCGCGACTTCTGCGTATACAGAGCCCGTGTCGACACAGCTCGGGCACTCTGTATTGTAGCCACCACTGCATCCGACAAGCCTGACGCTATGAGCCTGCACCTCTCAGGTGCCAGGCTCTGAGACGCCACCACTCCGGATGGGGGTGCCACACTGTCCTGTGCGCCTGCGTCAGGAGGTCTCTCCGCAGAGGCAGCTCCCAAGGCTGCTGCACTGACATATTGACCAGATCTGCCGCCCACGGCTGATTGGGCCAGTGGGGGGCTATCAATATCAATTCCCTGCCATCGTCCGCAATCCTGCACAGCACCTGCTGGAGGAGCGGGATCGGGGGAAACGCATATAGGGGTAGAGCTGGCCACTGGTGGCCCAGCGCGTCTATGCCTAGTGGGGGATCGTTGCCCCCTAGCGAGAACCAGAGCGGGCAGCAGGTGTTCTGCCTGTTCGCGAACAGGTCCACCTGCGCCTTGAAAAAACGCACCCAGATCTGACCCATCACTTGTGGGTGAAGGCACCAGTCTGCTGCTCGAGGATCGCCCCTCGATAACAGGTCCGCACCGTAGTTGAGGTGACCTGGTATATGAACTGCCCTGAGGGACAGGACGTGCCTCGCTGCCCTCAGGAGCAGGCGAGTCGCCCAATGGTGTAGTGACTGGGAGTGCACTCCGCCTTGACGGTTTATATACGCCAAGGCCGCAGTGTTGTCCGTCCTCACTAACACATGCTGACCACTCAGTCTGGGCAGAAAGTGTCGTAGAGCCAGGACTACTGTCCGCAGCTCTAACACATTTATATGAGACGCGGCCTCTGTCACAGACCAGAGACCGTTCACGCCTCTTCCTTCGCAGACTGCCCCCCACCCCATGGTGGAGGCGTCTGTGGTCACCACTACGCGATGCGACACTATGCCCATAGTGCCCGACGCGGCGAGAAACCAGGGGGTTCTCCAGATCGCCAGGGCTTTCCTGCATCTGGAGGACACCACTACTCTGCGGTGCCTGTCTGTGACTGCGTTGAGCCTCATAGACAGGTACCATATTTGGAATGGCCGCATACGCAACATCCCAAGCGGAAGTGCGATGGCGGCTGAAGCCATCATTCCTAACAGGCGTTGGCAGCACAGCGACGAGATTGACTCTCCCAGTCGGAACTGGCGCACGCATGTTTTGATGGCATTTATTCGTTCTTGAGACAGCCTGACCTCCATGGAGGTGGAGTCTAGAACCATGCCTAGAAAATGCGTAATTTGCTTTGGGCACAGAACGCTTTTTTCCCTGTTTATCACAAAGCCCAGTTGATACAGGTGCGCCACCACTAGATGGCCGTCCTGCACCGCTGCAGCCTCTGAATGAGCAGCTATTAACCAGTCGTCCAAATAATTGTATACGCGTAAGCCGCGTAGACGCAATGGGGCGATGGCTGCTTCTACGCACTTTGTGAATACCCACGGCGCTAGAGCTAGGCCGAATGGAAGTGCGTTGAATTGGTACGCTATTCCTCCGAATGCAAACCTCAGATATCTCCGATGTCTGTGGTGGATCGGAACGTGGAAATATGCATCCTTTAAGTCTATCGTGATAAACCAATCGTTTGGCCTTATAAACTGCACAAGCCGGCGTGGGGTCAGCATTCTGAACCGTAGCGGCATGAGTGCTCTGGTTAACACACGTAGATCTAATATTGGCCGATAATTCCCGTCTTTTTTTGGGACCAGGAAGTAACGGCTGTAGAAGCCTGAAGCCTCCTCCTCGGGAGGAACTATGCTTATCGCTTCTTTTCTGAGCAGGGAGACTATCTCTTCCCGTAGGAAGTGAGACTGCTCTCGCTGCACCACAGATTGGATCACTCCGCTGAATGGCGGAGGGGGACGGGCGAATTGCAGCACATAACCCTTTGTGATCGTTCTTAGCACCCATGGTAAGACTGCGCATGTGCGCCAACTCGCCGCACAACCAGCCAGGTTGTGCTTTGAGTTGAATTTGTCGGGAACAAACCCGCTCATGGTCAATGAGTCTAAACCTAGATCTACACCCACTCCGCCTAGGGAGGGGGACGAGATCTGGGGTTGCCCCCTCATGGTTTTGAAAAAATTGGGGGGATGCAATTGCACTGTGTGCATCGCGGGGGGAGTCACACAAGCATGTCCGGGCACTGCGCCATCGGGGACAGGAGTTAGGACATATGAGTGTGGTGCTTGTGAGAACCTGCTTACCGTGCCTGGACATGATTTTCACATGTGAGCGACGGGCTGATTTCTGTGGAGGCGGTGTGGGCTCCACCGCTCCCCCCTGTGTGGCCACTGGCTGACTGTCACCATCAGGAAGCCTGAGGCTTACCTCTGCCCCGCCCGCGGCGAGCGGAGTGCTGTCGCGGGACCTGGGCTGCACCCTGGGCAGGGCGCGCAGCTGGCTGCTGCTGTGCTGCAGGCTGAGCTGGAGGGCACCTTCGCTGGAGGAGCTGGCGAGCGGAACCCGCTTCGTTTCTGGCCCTGTGTGGGTGTGGTGTGTCCTGAGGAGGACGTCTCACCCGGGCCGCTAGAGCGAGGCATCCAAGCCTGGAATACCTCCCTGCTCTTCTGCTGCTCCTCGAACCTGGCAGCCATCTTGACCACGGCTTCGCCGAAGACGCCCTGGACAGAGACAGCCTAGAGTTCCTCGTGCACCTCCTCGAAATAGGGGATGCAGCTGGGAACTGGCGCGGCGGAGCCAGCATAAAACTCCCCGTCCAGCAGCGAGGACCGCACACTGGGAAGGGGAGGGAGAGGGAGCCCGAGGCAGCTGGCTGCTCTCGGCGCAACCTCGTGGAGTTGCTGGCCCAGAAGCCGTGACGAAGTAGGGGGTGTATCCACCCGCGGCCTAACGTCCTGGCTATTGAGCTGTACTCATCGGAGTAGTCCAGCAGACTATCATCATCCAGGCCGATGTCCAGCTCCAGTTCGGGCAGGACACCGCCCAGTGGTAGCTCCTCCGCCTCGCTGCCCGCGGCCCTTGGGCTAGCAGGTGGCGGTGACAGGGAGAGGCCAAAGAGTGGAGCTGCGGCTGCAAAGCGGCTGCTCACACTCACAGAGCCCACGGCTGGAGGCGCACTCTGTCCTACAGGGGCGTTAGCCCCGGATGGAGCCGGTGCAGCCCCCTCGGCGTCCTTGCACTTCCATAGCGCAAGGCGCCTGGTAGCCTTAGCTAGCGTGAGGCTAGCACAGATGGCACAGACAGGGTCAGCGCCCGAGAGCGCGACCTCTGCGTGGTTCCTGCCGAGGCAGGTCACGCACCGACGGTGGCGGTCACCCTAACACGGGTGTGCCCGCAGTCGGGGTAGTGTCTGGACATCTTTTTAATCTGAAAGTAGAAAAAAGTATTAATACACAAGCACACTATCAGCAACGAACACGTTGTTAGCAAGCTAGCAGGCTAGTCAGAAACTTTGCCAGCTAGGCAGCTAGGATAGCAGCTACTACTTCCAGTAGCCAACAAATTTTGCAGCGCCCTGAGCTAGTGAGGGTTAAAGAACCCGGATAACTCACCAACCCGTGGAGAGCAAAAGCACACAAAACTCTTTGACTTATGGTAGCGTAGAGGATATACTCGGAGCTGGCACTTTGTTTCTTGCAAAGTTTTCAAAGGGACAGAGACCTGGTGCGCAATCTAAGATATAGACTCCTGAGGGGGCGGGCTCAGGAGTGCGCACTGACAGATCTCGCGGCCTTTCAGGTGTGAATGGATGAATGCTTCAATTTAGGCCCATGACTAGTGTCATGTACCATACTGTTATATCGCAGTGAACTGCGATAAGGAACTGTTTAACATCACATTTTCTTGTAAATGTACCAGTGAACATCTTACACTGCCTACATCACTGTACTGGGGTGTGAAATAAAATGTTCTATAGAGTAGTCAAATCCATGCCACATGAATAACTAATCCTTCTAACTGACGCCAGACATTTTTTTTTCAAATTCAGTAAATTGTTCCTCAATGTCCTTTAGCGGCCTGTTTCTTGTGAGCGCTTAAAATATGCACCTGTGTTTGTGAGCAGTCCCGACTCAGTAAATGTGAAACAAACATAGTGGATCTGACCGAACCAGGCACTTTTCCAGTCAATCAACACATTGCTTCAGGAGCATGGAAGGGAGAAGTGTAATATGATCGGAAGTTTATCTAAATTATCAACAAGATTTAAGCAGAATGTTGGACCCTTATTTTAATTCCCACTGCAGAAAGGGAATGAATGGGTTTATTAGGGCCGTCAGCCAATAAGAATGTTGTTATTAATCAGAAGTTAATGTAAAAATAGCACTAACTCTTGATAGGTGTTTGGTTTCTATTGATTTTATCTCACCTGAACTACAAAGAGAACTGTCTCTCGGTGAGGCCGATTGTAAAAAAGTATGTAGGTGTAAATATCTGGTGAAGTGTATCTATGTGGTGAATAGTGTTATGCCATGGTAACTATCAGCGAAGAAAACATAGGGCTTCTTGCATTTATATATATATATTTGTGTGCGTGTGTGTGTGTGTGTGTGTGTGTGTGTGTGTGTGTGTGTGAGAAGAAGGGATATATCTGAATACGTTATTGAGGAAATGAAAAATAATGCGTTTGAAACAACTATTATTTGCTGTATGTAGCCATTAGCCATAATGGAGTTCTGGAATAGAATGGAATGGAATGGGATTCTGACTTAAGTTGTTCATGGTTGAACGACAAACTTTTTTTGTTGTTTCTTATGATTCTATGTTCACCAGTTAGAAGGCGGTGGGGGGATCAGAGAGAAAGATGAAAAGCAGTATGAGATATATGATTCATAATTAGTTATATGCCAATATGAATTGAAGTTGATGTTTTGAAAGCACAACATTTGCATTGACAATGAATATTAGCATAGAACATACAATATTTGCTCGATTCTACATAACTTCAGTTATCAACCATGCCCTTCTATCTGAATGATAGATAATGTTGCTGGTTAAACAGATACAGATAATGATGTCTCTGTACACCCCTAGTGTGTAGGTATAGTGTGCACATGAATGAACTATGTATGATAGGCGTTGAAGCTCTTCATGGAACAGTATATGTAATGAATGTCATGTTAAATTTTGAAGTTCATTTTAAAACCTAAGGAATTTAGTGGAGAAAAACTAAAGTAGTGTACACATTAATGAATTAACTAAGAACTGTAGACAATGTGGGTTGTGTGTGTTATTTCCTTTGACTGGCTGCTGTGGACATTAATATGGGGCAACTGTGAGGACTGTGGCAATATAGGGGTAGACCCTGTTTGTGTTTTAGTATGCCATTACTGTCATGTAAAATGTAGCAGTGAATTTAGAAATCTAAGGGAAAATTCCCAATCCCCACTTCAACTGGAATATTTTTCCTCTAACCTTTCATTACATTGATTTCTCAAGACACCTTCAGAAAGGCATCGCTTATTTATCATTTAAGAGTAATATTTTGTCTTTTGTTATGCTGTTTTGCAGACTTGCTGAATGCACACTCACAGATAAGTCCTGTGGAATTGTGGCTACTCTTCTACAGTCACCAAACTCCCTGACAGAGCTAGACCTGTGGAACAATGACCTGGGCGATTCTGGAGTTCAGCTTCTCTCCAACGGACTGTCTAGTCCCCACTGCAAACTGCAGGCATTAAGGTTGGTGTTATACATGTCCTTATTGTCATGCATTTTCTGATTATTCATGTAGCCCTTAACTATGATTTATATTGTTCTATAAGCGTAGTGATAACCAGACTTCGCTAATGTTGCAGACTATAACAGTATATGTTTTTGTCTGATTCCCTTCACATAGGATTCTAATTCAATTTCCACATGTTCATTTTGTGTCTCTCATCCCTCTTAGAGTTTCCACAGTTTTTTTTCCATTCCTCCAACACCTCAAATAGAGGGTGATGGATATATGGGAAATCATGGATTTTAAATTCAGATAAAATTATATTTCAAAAACATTACAAAAATGTTAGGAAAAATGTATAAAAAATGAACTCATTATTAAGTACTACAGTTAAGCATGACAACATAACAGTGGAGTAACTGTTTAACATCACATTTTCTTGTAAATGTACCAGTGAACATCTTACACTGCCTACATCACTGTACTGGGGTGTGAAATAAAATGTTCTATAGAGTGGTCAAATCCATGCCACATGAATAACTAATCCTTCTAACTGACGCCAGACATTTTTTTTTCAAATTCAGTGAATTGTTCCTCAATGTCCTTTAGCGGCCTGTTTCTTGTGTGCGCTTAAAATATGCACCTGTGTTTGTGAGCAGTCCCGACTCAGTAAATGTGAAACAAACGTAGTGGATCTGACCGAACCAGGCACTTTTACAGCCAATCAACACATTGCTTCAGGAGCATGGAAGGGAGGTGTGTAATATGATCGGAAGTTTATCTAAATTATCAACAAGATTTAAGCAGAATGTTGGACCCTTATTTTTATTTCCACTGCAGAAAGGGAATGAATGGGTTCATTAGGGCCGTCAGCCAATAAGAATGTTGTTATTAATCAGAAGTTAATGTAAAAATAGCACTAACTCTTGATAGGTGTTTGGTTTCTATTGATTTTATCTCACCTGAACTACAAAGAGAACTGTCTCTCGGTGAGGCCTATAGTAAAAAAGTATGTAGGTGTAAATATCTGGTGAAGTGTATCTATGTGGTGAATAGTGTTATGCCATGGTAACTATCAGCGAAGAAAACATAGGGCTTCTTGCATTGATATATATATATTTGTGTGCGTGTGTGTGTGTGTGTGTGTGTGAGAAGAAGGGATATATCTGAATACGTTATTGAGGAAATGAAAAATAATGCGTTTGAAACAACTATTATTTGCTGTATGTAGCCATTAGCCATAATGGAGTTCTGGAATAGAATGGAATGGAATGGGATTCTGACTTAAGTTGTTCATGGTTGAACGACAAACTTTTTTTGTTGTTTCTTATGATTCTATGTTCACCAGTTAGAAGGCGGTGGGGGGATCAGAGAGAAAGATGAAAAGCAGTATGAGATATATGATTCATAATTAGTTATATGCCAATATGAATTGAAGTTGATGTTTTGAAAGCACAACATTTGCATTGACAATGAATATTAGCATATAACAGGGGTTCTCAAACTTTTGCAAGCTGGGCCCCCCCAAAGCTGGTTAGGGGTAGTTGGGGCCCCCCCATCCGCCTGCGGCCCGCCGCCACCGCCCTCAACTACACCACCATATATAGATAGATAGATAGCGTATTGTTATTGATAGGCCTGACATGTCAAGGTTAGGCTATTGTTATTGTTAGGCCCATACAGACAATTATTATAACTATTTATTATTATTATTATTATTATTATTATTATTATTATTATTATTATTATTATTAATATTGTTATTATTATTATTAGTAATAGTAGGCCTATTAGTAGGCTATTCATTATTACACTTCGGCTGTGTAAGAAGAACCCATTTTCAGGCGTTCATGAATGAGGTGGAGATCTTTTCTTACGTTGGTCTTCTGAAGTCCGTAAGAACACATTTCAGAAGACACTTCAGAAAATGTTCGAAAAATAAGCACCATGAGTGTGCATACAGATCGCGAGGAGTAGTATACATCTCAGTCAGTGATTTATGAATACTAATTACGTGTTCTGTGAAGTATAGAATATAGTAGGTGGTGCAGGCGATATCAGAGGGAGGGCTGGTTGGTGGTATTTTGGACCATCCCAACCCCGTAGGCCCATCGGTATACCCGATGGCGAGTCCGCCCCTGCTGTTAGTTGAAGGTTAATATTTCATCAGGTGAAGAGTCGGAGATCTTGGTAAAGCAATATCCAATTTTCCTGGGTTGAATTTTCCATGCACTGTGCAATTTCATGACCTTCACATACTGAAAAAAATATTATACTGATAGGGAGCTTTTTTCAGTTTAAGGTTTCAGAGAATGAAGTAGTGTGTACTATTTTACTGGATATCTCCATCTCTGTGTCCATTTTACACCTGTCCCTGAATAGTTTTTAGATCATATTTTTACAAAAATCTCTCTCTCTCTCTTTCAGGCTCTCTGATTGTCTCATCTCAGAGAAAGGTTGTATTTGTCTGGCTTCAGCTCTGTCTTCAAACCCCTCCCACTTAAAAGAGCTGGATCTGAGCTACAATCATCCCGGAGAATCAGGACTGAAGTTGTTATCTGTTAGACTGGAGGATCCTGTCTGTAAGCTGGAGAAGCTTAGGTAAGCGTAGAAAGAAATCCCAATGTTGTACTTGTCTGCATTATTCGTGTGAGATCAAATCACATCGTGTGAGTTTCTTCATACCTAGTGTAGTGATGTCTTTAAATAGTTACTTTATCAACTTAGATGTAGGTCACTTCTTTGATACCGCGTCCAATATTGCAAATATGAATTTAAATTGTTCCTTTGCAAAGTGGTCCAGAGGAATGATGTGAGGATTAGAAGTCAGGCAGGGAAGATGGCAGACAGGGAAGGTGGCAGGCAGGAATCCAGAAGTCCAAAGCAATTATATGGTAGCAAAGTGATTAGTCAATTAATAGGCAGTTGGTAAGGATAAAAACTAGTCCAAATTAGGCAAGAAATACATAATTAAACTAAGAGCACCAGTGCAAAATACAACAGCAAAAAATGCAACAAAATATTCACCAGTGCTCCTATAGCCACCCATTTTAATTACTGATTTATCAGATATAACATTCCTCTTACAGTAATACATATTCATCTGTCCTTAAATTATCATTTAGTTCAAGAACTCAAAAATGGATCCTGCATCTAGTCACTATAAACTATTCAAATGAAAACATTTGCAGATCTTTTCTGTTTTAGAATATTATATGTGTGACTGTGTGTTTCTGTTCCAGAACTGACCCAGCTTCTGTCAGCAGAGCACGACCCCGTCTGCTGAGATGTAAGTCTTAATGGTTAATTCAGTAACTGTATTAGACAGCTCAGCTGGTAAATTGCACCTTGCACATTTGGACACTTTTCAGAACTCTACTTTTACTTTTTGCTTTTACTTCGCTTCATTTGCCACAATGCCATCTCTACTGTCAAGTTATCTGGTGACATTTGTGTCAGCTTCTGCCCAAACTTGAAAAAGGTCTTGGCCAACCACGGGGTGTATGGCACAACTCAGATAGCACATTCCTTAGTGTTTTTTTATTTAAGTTAGGTTGGTAGATGGTTAGATTGCTAGAAGGTTCTGTTGTTAGTCCAGGGAATCCAGGAAAAAAGCCGTAATAACGTGTGCAGTCAGAATCGACCGAATCCACGAGAAAGCAAGTCGAAAGCGAAAGCAAGTTGCAAGTCAACGCAATCACCAACGATTTCTCACAAATTCAGCCCTTAACCCTTCTAACACAGAGCGGCCCGTGGGGCATCTTGTGTTTTTTTGAGGAATTGCATTTAAGAAAAAAGTTCAGAACAAATCCCAGATGAGAAAACTTTCATGAATGCCAAATTTGTTCCTAAAACACCGGAGGTGGAGTTCAGAAGAAATTCCTTCTTAAATTCTTCTTAACTGCGTTCGAGAATGAGGCCCAATGGACTTTTATACAGTATTTGTCAAACTAACAGTTACACAGTTAATACCTCTCTTCTCTGAATAAAGAATGATTTAAACTTTAATGAAGATAATTAGTTAAGACATTTTTCAGATCGTTCCTTCTTATTTCTACAACTCCCCTTGGTCACTTCTCACAAATCATCTGCTGACACCTCTATACATACATGGCATGGCCATGGCATGCCTTCCCATTAGAACAGGGGAGAGAAAGATTGCTTGTTTTGAAGTTTATACTTTTCCCATATAGTGAATACATATATTTTGTGTTTGACAAGACATCCAGTGCAAGAGCTCATGGCTAAGGGCCCGTCCACACGGAACCGGGATTGCCTGAATCCGGAAAGAAATGTTGTTGGATCTGCCTTCCGTCCACATGAACCCGGCGGAATCCACAACCTTTTGAATCCGGTCTCCAGAGTGGAAAGATTCCAACCCGCCAGCGGATCCGTGTTCGTGTGGACGCCCCGATCTGCACATTTTCTAACCCGATGACGTGATTGCCCCATGTGAACGCCCCGCCTCGCAACCTCAGTGTTCAGCCCTTCACTTCATAACAGCAACAACATTAACTAAATCGATGTTGTTAAGAAGCTGGTTAGGAAAGGGATGACATACAAGCCACACTTTAATCTATCACTGTTAATTCTATTTTCATCTGACCATTGTTCAAAACCGGTTTTTAAAAGTGTCAGCAATAGCCTATATGAGCAAATCTGACGTGAAAAGATTTTTTATTATAGACGGAAGTTTAAAAACGGTAACTTAACTTAAATGAGGGTTATGGCAAAGTGTGCGATTCTAACTAGTCCTGTTTGAGTGCTGTGGTAACATTGATTTCAGGTGGTAGAGAAGTCGTTCAGCAATCGGAAGACACAACTTCTGTCTACTGTCACTTTATGCGCATGCTCCATGACATCTTTACAGCGGATTCAACCACTTTCCATGTGGACGCAGATTTTTCTTGACACGGCTCTGTGTGGACGCGATAAAAAACAGTACCGGATCCAAAAATGTTTCCGGATTCTGGCACTCCAGGTTCTGTGTGGACGTGGCCTTAAACTAAGTCTCCAACCCCTGCCCTTGCTGATGTTTTAACACCCTTCTCACTGGCTACCCCTTGTGTGTGTATATGTGTGGTGTGTTTGGAATGTAGTGTGTCTGTGTGTATTGTTGTACTGCTTTATAATATGTAGTATTGTGTGTGTGTGTTTGTGTGGGTGTGTGTGTGTGTTTGTGTGGGTGCGTGTATTGGTGTGCTGTGTTTGGAGTGTACTGTGTGTGTGTGTGTGTGTGTGTTAGTCAGCAGCAGCTGTCCCTCCCCATATTCTGATGATGATGTTCTCTCCTCTCTCCTCTTCTCTTGTCTGCAGATGCCTGTGAGCTCACACTGGACTCAAACACAGCAAGCAGATATATCTCTCTCTCTGAGAGAAACAGAAAGGTGACAAGTACATGTAGGAAACAGCAGTATCCTCACCACTCAGAGAGATTTGATAAGAGGCCTCAGGTGTTGTGTAGAGAGGGTCTGTCTGGACGCTGCTACTGGGAGGTTGAGTGGAGTGGGAGTGGGGCTTGTATAGCTGTGGCGTATAAAAGCATCAAGAGGGAAGGGGGTGATGACAGTTCACTGGGACTCAATGACAAGTCCTGGAGTCTGGAGTACTCTCCTCACACTTACTGTGCCTGGCACAATAATGTAAGCACTGACATACCTGCTCCCTCCTCCCGCTCCAGCACAGTAGGAGTGTACCTGGACTGGCCGGCCGGCACTCTGTCCTTCTACAGCGTCTCCTCTGACACACTCACCCACCTGCACACGTTCCACTACACATTCACTGAGCCCCTCTATCCAGGGTTTGGGGTTTATTCTAAATCCTCAGTGTCCCTGTGCCAGATCACATGACCTCCCAATGCTACAGGAGTCACCCACTCCTATTCACACACATGTGTGATGCTGTGATGCTATGGGAATAGTGATATGTGTATTCTGTTTATACACCACTGCTTTGATGATACTATGTATATATGTTGTATATTTTGTGCATTTTCTGAATTGAAGATGTGGGTTATAAGAATTGTTCAGCAACAATATGATGTATTCTTGTCTCCTTAAGCTTTAGTTATTTGCTGCATTTTTGGACAAGATGGTCTGGGGTCTCTGTGTATGAGTGATAGGCATAGTTATTCTGTCATTTAAGCCAAAACAAAAGTGAATGATTTTTCCATGTGTCAATTTGAAACACATAACTGACTTGGCCATCACATGCATTGCAGTAGTATAATAAAAAAGGTTACATTTCCACACAATGAATCACTGTAGCATGCAGGTAGATGAGTGAGGGCAGATGTGAGTTTGTCTCCAGAGTGACTCTTCAGGCAGGTGTTGGAATGAAATGTGTTCATTTCACGTTTAGATGGAAAGCTGCGCCTGTGCTCTGTGGCTTCTCACATATCATCTTCATCTCTTCAGAGTGATGTCAGACATGTTTCTCTTCAGACATGACCTTGGAGAAAATACATCTCTCATACAAGCTGTTATCATTTCTGTTTTATTATGAAAGACTGATTGTATGTATTTTGTCCTTGTATGCAGCAAAGAATGTGTTGGCAGTCATTTTGATTAGCTCTTTGTGAAATCAACATTCTCTTTACTCTCTCTATTAGATAAAGTGTAGTGTGAGGAGCAATTAAAATGAATGACACAACAATCTAAATAAACAACACAAATGTCTTCAGACACAAACTACATGAGGGCATGACATTCATTTTCAAATAGAGAAAAAGAAAAACATGATGATTATAGAGATGCTGCAGGTGATTATCCAGCAGTATGACTGTGTTTGGGTACATTTACAAATAAAGTTTTACACAAACAACAAAGAAAACAGTGTTCGTTTTACAATCTTAAACGCAGTCATTATCATAATCATCATTGTTATACTTCACCAATTCTCTCTCCAAACTTTACAAAGAAAAAACAAGTTTTTTGTTTATCTTCCCAGAGAATGTAAGCAAAATAAACTCTTTTGATCAGTCTCCTGAATGACAATTAACTTTCTGAAATGCTTCGTTCTCTGGAGTATATATGGCTCTGCCGCCCTCATCTACCAGTCCTGACGTCACATGTCACAGAACCCATCTCCCCTCCACCTACAACACAACCCATCTCCCCTCCACCTACAACAGAACCCATCTCCCCTCCACCTACAACAGAACCCATCTCCCCTCCACCTCATCACAACAGAACCCATCTCCCCTCCACCTCCAACAGAACCCATCTCCCCTCCACCTACAACACAACAGAACCCATCTCCCCTCCACCTACAACAGAACCCTCTCCCTTCCCCCCAGTATTATGCTGAGTGAGCAGGCAGTGGAATGAATGAGCACTGATCTTCAAATCTTCAAATCAGTTCATGTCATGTAGCAAACACTCAAATATCTTTCAAAGACCCTTGCAAGTAACGGTTTCAGTTTTAATGTTTGTCTAATGTTGCCATAGAATCATTAGGCTTTGCTGCAATGCCTTACTGTTGTCTCCAACTGCATAGGCCTGTATTGCTTAAAATACCTTTATAGTAAGTTTAGAGAACATATTACTGTGAAAATAGTGTTTTCATTGTGAAAATGCCTGTGAATATGTTCATTTTTGTGTGTGGGTTTCTGCCAGTCAGGGAGGTGGCGCTGACAGCCAATTAAATGATTTGGTTTTGTTTTGATATGAGTAGAGGGGGGAGAAAGAGACTGGATGCATGTTAAAGCGAGTGATTTAGAAAAATATAGTTTCTGAGTGAATGATTTCAAGTACTTGGGAATTTAGATTAAAATAATTCCAAGATACTTTAAATAAGAATACAACTTTATCAGAGAATTTAGTAAGACTTAATCATTTAGATCATTTTCTAAAATAGGAAATTAAAGATAACTACATTTAGTTTGTAAAGAAATAAAACAACTAAATAAGAAGCAAATAGATTCTAAAATAGAATTAAATAAGAAACAAACAGGAATTTAAACAAAGAGCTTGAGTTAACTTAAGGTTTTGATATTGAATTGAAGTTATGATATATGACTTTATTTTGCATTTTCTAAATGTTGACACTTTTGAGCTTTGTATAAATGTAAAACAGTGGATTCCCTTTTAGGAGTTCCTGTAGACTCCCTCACCACTACCTCAACAGTTTAATGTAAACTTTGTTACTTACTGGGGTGTATGTGTGAGAGTGTCTAAATCCTAATTAATCTGTGGCGGTGCCACACTGTGATACTGTGAAAAAGACCATACGACGAAGAGCACGCGGCTAGTAGATGTCGTCGACATGGCCATACTGGACATCCTCATGAGTTAGTCAAGGTTTACCAACAGCTTTTTAGATGCATGGCAAACATGACTGATGTAAATGCTGTTTATTTACAAGAGCTGTAAGGAAATGTCATGTCAAGCTTTTCAAGATTGAACATTTCATCTTAACTGGTCTCTTGCCAGGTAACCTGGACAGGCATTGCTACAGAAAATTTGAGAAGTTTGGGAATGACACCTTCCTCATACATTTAGACAATGGACGAGCGTGAGTGTGATTATAATGGTCAGTTCTGTGCTTTGCCAGTGTGAGTGAGTGGATACGTGACACTGACACTCACCATGTCTTCCAGGTTTGGTCGTTTCTCTAAAGATGAACCCTCTATATTAGCACCCCTGGAGCAGTTTTGCAGGTAAAACCTGACATAAATGATAATGCTCAGCTAGCGATTTTTGTCCGCGGTGTTAACAACCAGTATGAAGTAGCAGAGAAATTACTTTGTGTAAAAACAATGCAAGACTGTACCACAGCTAAGGATGTATTTGCCACACTCAAAAGTGGTATCTATAGTATTGTGATAGGCAAGCCATCAGATAAAAAAAATCTGGCCCCCCACTGACCAGACTGGACGCTCATCGCCCCCGGTAATTTGAGTTTGAGACCCCTGCCGTAGACCAAGAACTGGCGGTAGTCAGAATACAGGGGACAAGGCGATAACTGACGTAGTCCAGGAGACGGAATCCTGGTAAAGCTGGAACTGGTGCAGCAACTCTTTGTTTGACTTTTTATTTTTTTTGCTTAGATTTCTTTTTAAAGTTACTTTAGGAGTAAAGTGTAAAGTTGTAAAGTACTTTACACTTTACAACATTCCTAAACATTCTTTATTCTTTTATTTCAACCCTGAAAACACACAATGTTACATGGGGCTCAGGGCTGAAAGAACACCCTGTAGTTGCCTCCTCTCCTTCCTGTACACAAAACTTCTTTCACTTTTGTCTCCTAAACCTAATACCGGGGAATGGGATCGATCAATGGGGCTTAGAGGAAGAACTATACATTGGGAAACAAGCTGGCATAATATATGTAGAAGCTCCCATAATCCTAATAATCAATTAATTCACATCAAGATTGGCCCTAGAGCATATTTTACCCCTAGAGTCAGACACTTAATAGGAGTAGCACCACATCCATTTTGTACTTTTTGTTCACAGAATACGTTAGAGACATCCATGCATGTAATGTGTGACTGTCCTAAAATATATGATTTCTGGATTAGAGTACTAGATTGTTTGTCTGATCTGATTGGTATACAACTTCCCATAGACCCTGCGCTACACCTTCTCATTGATGACTCTCTAGTTTGTATGAATGAAAGATCTAGGAAAATCTGGCTTGCCGGTTAAACAGCAGCCAAGAAGGTTATTGTACAAGTCTGGGTGCCACCCCACAATCCATCATTCGAACATTGGTTCATTGGACATTCTTTTTCTTGAACTTTCCTCTGCCAAAGTAAATTGTGCAACCCCACGAACACTTAGAACCTGGAACAATGGCATCTCGAAAGTGAAGGACATTATAATGAAAAGGAACTAATTTGAATGTTAGACCTGTTGACATCAGTGTGCTTTGTTGATATGATTTGTTATATGAATATATCTCATGTGAGTTGGGGGTTGGGGGGGTTATGGCATGTTTGGGATATGTTATGGCATATATGCTTAAAGCAGCGTAATGGAGTAATTGCTAATTGCTAACGAGATGCTAGTGGCTAAAACTAGCGAAACCTCTTGAAATGTGCTTACTTTGACACTATGACAAACTAGTTAGTCAACAACTGTCCTAACACAGTCAAATATCAAGCAAGTACAACACAAGACAAAGCAAGACGGCAAATAAGCTACTTACTAGTTTGGCAGACAGTAGAAACCGGGCGGCTTCAGGCAAACGGACCCTGGTATGGCAATGGCACGGAGGCGATTCTCCATATTAAAAGTCATTGTAGCGCCCCAATTTTTTTAAGCTGTTATTTTAAGGTAAAACTGCTTATCCTAACCCTAACCTTGAAGTACAATTACTACATAATGCCACTTTAATAAGAATGTATCAAATATCGTAATTCCAATTTAAACCAATAACATTTTTTTTTATTATTATTTTTTTTTTTTTTTAAAGTTACTTTAGGCTTTAGTCCATGTATAGACGAGACCAGACACGGAGTGAGGGGAGTGAAGAGTATATGTAGGGTGTGACAGGTGTGTGTGATTGTGTGATTAGGAGACGTGAATGCAGTGCAGCTGGGACTGTGAACGAGACTGATGAAATGTGCAGCTGTGAGAGTGAGTATGCTGAAGGAGGCGTGGCTGGAGCGGATGACAACGCAGACATGTCACTCTGTGTATACTGTGTATACTGTTACAGTTAAGATTAGACCAGATCAATAATCCATTCAAATGACATGTTCGTGAATTAAAAACAAAAAAGATACAACAGCACAGTCTAGTCTAGTGTGTCTAGTGCATGTATTTTTTTAACTGCAGTTTAATAATGAACACAATACAACACATGATATCAGTGTGAATTATAGACACCTCACTCAAATTAGTTTTTCTCCACATTAATATTAAATTGTAATATGTGTACATATATTCCAAAATAGCTTATTTCTTTCATTATGAAGGCAAATTATTACGCAGACCACGCATGGAACGTCTGGCCTGTCTACTTGTAACCTGAACTTCAGGATCAAAGTCCATGTGTAATCCACTGATCCAGGGTCAGTCTCTGTGTCTCTGGCAGGTACAGACCACACCCACAACTGGGACTTTGAACTGAATTTCAGGATCAAAGTCCATGTGTAACCCACTGATCTGGGGTCAGTCTCTGTGTCTCTGGCAGGTACAGTCCACACCCACACCTGGAACTTTGAACTGAACTGAACTCAGTGGCAGCAGTGATAGGGGAACTGGTCTGGCAACTACAGCTGATCCTTAAATTCCTTCAACCATAGTCCCGCCCTCTGACTGACACCAGAGGGGGAAATGAAGATGACTGCAGGTTGATTCTCCGTCTTCCACTAGACGCTGTCATGTTCATGTGAGACACTTTTATTACAAGCTTTTTTTAAAACTGTTTAGACTAAAGAGGAAGACAGTTTGGGCTTAAAGTGAAGCTGGTGAGGGTGAAGTTCTTGTGGATTCAATTTTGAAACAGAGAAAACTCAGAGTTAGCGAACGAGTCGATATCTCAGACTGCTGAAAGTGAAAGCAAAGCTGACCAAACAGCCTTCCGAAAGGGCAGTGTAGTGTAAAGACAAAATGGCTTCTAAACTTGAAGAGGATCTCTGCTGTCCTGTGTGCTGTGACTTCTTCAAGGATCCTGTCATTTTGACCTGTGCTCACAGTGTGTGTAAAGCCTGTGTGCAGCAGTTCTGGGACACCAAAGGATCCAGAGAGTGTCCATACTGCAGGAGAAAGTGCTCAAAAGACGTCTACCCTACTAACATCGCGTTAAGGAACCTGTGTGAGACCTTCTTACAGGAGAGAAATCAGAGAGCTTCAGCAGGGTCTGAGGTGCTCTGCAGTCTGCACAATGAGAAACTCAAGCTCTTCTGTCTGGAGGATAAACAGCCTGTGTGTTTTGTGTGTCAGACCTCAAAAAAACATAAAAATCACAGCTTCTGTCCCATAGATGAAGCAGCACTGGACTGTAAGGTAAGAATCTACTCTGGTAATACTGGCGATGGGCTCTAAAAAAAATAGGGCTGTCAAAGTGAACGTGTTAATCTATGAGATTATTGTGGCCGAGATTAATGCGATAAAATATTTTAGCACAGTTAACGCAACTTTGTTTACTTCTGGCGTGAGTTGACCCCTGACACGAAACCGCCGCGTGCCTGCAGTCAGTTAGATAGGAGAGACTGAGACGGTAGTTGAAGATGGAGAGAGCTAAGGGATTGTTGGGCGGAAAGTTTCTGTTTAAGAGGCAAAATGACAGTTTTTCTCGATTCCTTTGGCACATTTTTCCATTCACAGTTTACTTTTTCAAAACAGCTCACACACAGCCCTTAGCAGAAGATGAAATGACCAAAACACTTTATGATGACACAGAATGACACTACCTTCTCAAAACTTGTCACACACCCATCAAAACCAAACATTTCCATCAAAACCTGCAGTTTGTGCTCAATTGAAAATGTATGTTTTCTCATTTATTTAACAATGGATAACAAAATTGAAACTACAGCTATCAATATCAACCTTTGCAACCATCACTTCGTGCAGCACCCTCACAGTATTGACTGTTTTACCACTGACAACATACTACAATTTGGGTTTTGTACTGAGCACTCTAATTTAGGGAATATACTGTGATCAAAACACAGTTGGGTCATCTTTGGAAATTAATGGAATTAATTGGTATCAACTTCAATCTATTGACCTCTTTTAGAGGTTGAGAACGAATTGATTAGTTGTGCACAGAGAGTTCACGCAGGTGCTGACGATATTAAGAAAATAGAGAGCAGTTTCAGTAGGCTGCTTCTAAGTGTCTGCAATGTGTTGACATGGTTATTCAATTCGTTTTGTGTCTCTCTTTGAGAAGTGTGTTAACTGTTTTGAAAAGTGTGGTAACTCAAATCAAATTGTGTGAAAGCAATGAGAAATAGTTAACCCATTTGCCAGAGAAGACTCTTGCTGTGCAAAGAAGGTGTGAGCATTAGATTAAGTTGACCCATGATTCGCTAAATGTGTGTAAGCAATCAAGAAAAACTGTAAAGGTACTGTAGTATCTTAAATGTAACAGTAGATGGCGGTGTCTACACCCTGTTGTTATAACTGATGACTGTTGCACATCATGCAAACCTCTGACCTGAAATACTCTGAGCCTTTTCTTCCTCACTCCCACTCTGCCATACCAAGGACTCCCAGAGTGTACAGGAGCAAACTTAAGGAAGCCCTCGACTCTCAATAAAGAGTCAAACTTCACATCACTATCGTTTCCAAAACTCTTGCGGTCATAGTCATTACTGACGATGAGATGTGGTGTAATTATGCACCCAAATTGCCTTTAAATCGTTAATATATATGTTTCCATATTCATTATGATTTATTCTGAAACCTTATCTCTAGACATGTCTAATGTCTCTTGATGTGTATTATTGGGTTCATTTGGAAACGCTCATGTCTACACTTTGGGGTAACCCCTATGTTATCCCCTTATCACCCCTGACTCCATGCACAAAATATCAAGATATTCACTCATATATCCCTCACAGACTCCCTAAAAATGAAGCTACTTGGTTTCCTCATGCCAGTATTATAGAGTAGTGTAGACTCCAGTCTACAGTAAAGTGTTCATTCATTCCAGGAGGAGCTCAAGGTCAAACTGCAGCCCTTACAGGAGAAACTGAAGACCTTTGAGGAGGATAAACTCACCTGTGATGAAACAGCAGCTCATATTAAGGTGAATCATGGATCATATAAGTAATATTTTTTAATATGTCATCATGAGACAGCAAATCATGTGTTATGGATCATTTCAAATGTAACTGGCACATCTGCTCATAACTAAACTTTTGTCGTGTTTTATTTAGACTCAGGTCCAACACACAGAGAAGCAGATCAAGGAGGAGTTTGAGAAGCTTCACCTGTTTCTACGAGATGAAGAGGCAGTCAGGTTAGCTGCACTGAGGGAGGAAGAAAAGCAGAAGAGTCAGATGATGAAGGAGAAGATTGAGAAGATGAGCAGAGAGATCTCATCTCTTTCAGACACAGTTAAAGCCATAGAAGAGGAGATGGGAGCTGATGACATCACATTCCTGCAGGTCTGTATAATGACTCTTAAGATCCTATTCATAGTTTTTATGATAAAATATCTGGCTGTTAAGATACATTGGTTAGAACAACAGGAAGTGTGTGGGGACCTGCTTACCCTACTTCTATTCACTCTTACAAAAATAATGAAATGAATTACATATAGAATGAGCACACTGATGTGCACACTGACATCTGATGGAAGAGTTCAGGGTGCAGGTGTCAGTGGGATTGAGGTAGGGGAGAGCTGGGTTAGTTTCACCTGAAGAGTCTTGGACCAAGGAGGTAAAAGCTGAGTTGGAACTCACCATTTTCTTTCTTGAGAAATTAGAATTTGTGAGAACAGCCACTCACTCATCCCTGTGATGCACTACAAATATTCACCACCCTCTGTAGAGAAATGCCAAACATACTCACACACACACATACACACACACACACACACACACTCACATACAACAAAATAATCTCATTTGTGATAGGTAAAAATTCACCCTATTTTTGTAAGAGTGAATAGAAGTGGGGTAAGCAGGTCCCCACGCATTTCCTGTTGTTCTAACCAATGTATCTTACCTCAGGACTCCGGAGCTGCATATAACAATTGCAATCGGGCTCACTCCCAGCACAAGGCTGAAAGTGAAGCAATGATAAACACATCGCACAAGGTTTATATAGACAGAAGTTTAGCGTTCAGCAGAGATAACCACGTGGTGGATTTCTGACGTTCGAGGCAAGGATGGAAGTTTTGCACAAGATTGGAATAAGCACAGTTCGTCCCTTCTTATCACTTCTGGTCTAAACATGCTCTTGTACATATGCAGACTAAGTGGCACCTAATAATCTTAGTTACACACACGCAGAAACACAGAAAAGCCATGTTCCTGCTTACATAAGTACATGATTCATATAAGGTAATTAATAATACAAGGCACTTGATTATTATATTCTTAATTATAAAACAATTGGGTTCTATTGAATTATTTAGCTGTTTCTGATTGGACGAGAGACGTTCCATGAGTTGGAATATCCCAGGACATCCCAACTCGGACTTTTCACAGATAATAATAAATCACTCCGCGATGAAACATTCTATAGCACGTTGATACAATTAAGCGATAACCGTTAATTCAAAGTTCTTATAATTCCAAAAGACGTTGACAATGGAACTATTTTTTTGTTGCGGAGAAACAATGGCGAAATAAACATTTTTGAATCAATAACTTCGTGTTTAAATGTTAATTGGTTGACTATAAAATTGTTTTATAAAAGCAATATAGTACTCGTGCGAGTGGGGTAGGTAAGGGATATTCCCGCGGGTGTTGTTGCCTGCGCCACTCGGCCTCCGGCCTCGTGGCTACGGCCGAACACCGCCCGTGGGAATATCCCTTACCTACCCCACTCGCACTCGTACTATATTGCTTAAGTCATTAACAGTGTTTGGAAATTATCTCCATCAATTTGTATTTGTGAGGCATGGGAAATCTGGGTGTGGGGAGTGAAAGAGCTGCACTCTCCTCTTCCTCATCCACCATCTTGAGTTCTTAGCCTCCATTCAGCAGAATACTGGGCTAATAATGAGTGTTCTATATTGAGGATATATTGAGGAGCTTCCAGCAGAGAAATGTTGATTATGGGCAGGGTGAGGTGGGAAGGGTGATACCTGAAGAGTCTTTCAGCTAGGACAGGAGCACAGAGAGATGTGTGTGTGAAGAACTGTCAATACATTTATTTATTAATTAATTTAATTCTTTCATTACTTAATATTCATTTATCAAAAGAGAAATAACTTTGATTATATTTCCTCCTTTGTCATTTCACAGAACTACAAGAGCACAGTGGAAAGGTGAGTGATCTGCCTCCTGTCTCTCTCTTCTCTGTGGTTCTGAACCCAAACCCACAGTATCACTGACTCCTGAATGTTATTCCAGAGCCCAGTGCACACTGCAGGATCCAGAGATGATTTCTGATCAAGAAATCAGTGTGGCAAAACACCTGGGCAACCTGAAATTCAAAGTCTGGGAGAAGATGCAAGAGATTGTTCAATACAGTGAGTTCACACACACACACACACACACGCACACACACACACACACACACAGACACACAGACACAGACACACACACACACACACACACACACACACACACACACACACACACACACACACACAGTGAGTAGCCTGCTGTTTTAAATACATACCCACACTTCGAAATGGGACTTACTGTATGGGGATGTGTGTGTGTGGTGTGTGCGTGTCTGTGTGTGTGTGTCTTTGTGTGTGTGTGAGTGTGTCTTTGTGTGTCTGTGTGTGTCTGTGTGTGTGTGGGTGTGTGTGTGTGTGAGCTTGACAGAGCCTCAGAGAGCTTTGTCTTCACTGAGTTTGTTCATTTGTGTTAGTTTGCTCCTTTGCTGGTGGTTATCCACAAAAAGAGAATCCAATCATCCAAATCCTAACTCACAACTGGCAAACACAAATAGTAGTGTAGTGTAGGTGTAGTGTAGGTGCAGTCACCCCACCCGGACTTGAACTAGGTCTACAAGGTACCAAACCTGCACCTTTATCGCAACGCCAAAGAGCCCAGGTAGATGGCATGGCTGTCAGAGCACATACTCATCCGTAGTGACAGCACTCCATCACAGCTGGAAACTACAATAAGCCACAGGTAGTGACATCACAGTAGACCCACCTGTCAGTTAGTGCTATCGCTAACTAACTATGTGACCTAACCTATCTAAACGATCAAACCGAAAACAACAGTCTAGGAGAATTATTATTATGTAGTACGATGAGGAAATACACACACACACACACACATACATGCATGCGCGCACACACACAAGCAATCGTACATTTGAATATACACATCAACATAATACATATAAGTATGTGTGAATGCATTCAGAATACAAAGACACCCCCCTGTAGAAGCATTGATAAGCTTCAAGAAAAGCCAGATGGATGGATGGAGGGGATGACAAATTGATGAAAAGAGAAAGAGAGACATAAAATGCATGAGTGGTCAGTGATAATACTCCCTTCCACTAACATCCCCCCGTGAGTAAACTCCTGCACAGCTGTGATTCCTTCATACTGATGACTGAAGAGCATTTCACTGTTACTACTTCTCCTGCCTTTACACTTGGCAACACCACTATTAATAATGACCATCATTCACATCCTTATAACACATCACTCAGTGTTCAGCTCATGTGTGTGTTCTTTCTCTCTGCAGCTCCCGTGACTCTGGATCCCAACACTGCACACCCACGTCTCATCCTGTCTGAGGATCTGACCAGTGTGAGACTCAGTGATGAGAGGCAGCAGCTTCCTGATAATCCAGAGGGAAGTGATACCGGTGTCCTGGGCTCTGAGGGCTTTAACTCAGGGCAACACTGCTGGGATGTGGAGATTGGAGAGAACACATTCTGGATTGTGGGTGTGGTGGCAGAGTCTTACAAAAGGGAAGGAGACGATGACACCATGAGTGGAATGTGGGTTTTGGGGTTAGAAGATGGTGATTATACAGCAGGGTCTGATCCAGAGGCCCTCACTCTCCTCACAGTGAAGCAGAAACTCCAAAGGATCAGAGTGCAGCTGGACTGGGACAGAGGAGAGGTGTCGTTCTCTGACCCTGATAATAACACACACCTACACACTCTCACACACACTTTCACTGAGAAAATGTTTCCAATGTTTGTTGTAAAATCCCTGAGGATCTTACCAGTGAAGGTTTCAGTAACAGTAGAGCAGCACTGATAGAGCTGATGATGTCTCTGTCTGGACCAGGACTGACAGTCAGAAAGAGATGGAGACGGAGGGGGTGCCAATCATAAATCACTAATGACTACACTGAATCTCATGACATATGTGCGCCAGCATGTCACGCATTTAGATTTAATTCATGTTTAATTTCCTGACTATTCTATGTTGAGTATCAACTGAAATAAGTGCTGAATGATTCATAACTGCTTTTCTATGTTTTCCCTGTTGGTATTTCTGCACTGTTGCCACAAGCACATTACAATATAAATCAGGTGGATATGTTTAAGGATCTATCCTTGAGCTTTTTGGGAACAGAACAAATAAACGTCACTATTAAACCATTACAATGCCATCGTCTTTTCTCATATTTGGTATTTCATCTTATTCATATACTTATGGCCATGATTCACAGATAGACAGACAGTCATATTTATATATATATATATATATATATATATATATATATATATATATATATACAATATATATAGAGAGAGAGAGGGAGAGAGAAAGATTCCTGTGGCTGTAAAGCAAACACACACACACACACACAGAAAGTGTGAGAGAGAGATTCCTGTGGCTGTAATGTTAAATCATACACATCGTTATTTCTTTCACACATGTTGTGATGTCTGATGATGCGAGGTGAAAGGTCAGGTCTGAACCTTGGTCTGAATTTCTGTTATTTGTTGCAGTCACCGTTGAACATCAGAGACTACACAGGATCACTACACAGTAAATCACGTGGAATAAACACGCTTTCATTTGGTTTCATGTCATTCATAATAATTTGATGGTCATGGATATAAATCGAATTGATGTAGCTGCCTATATCAATGACTATCTGTCACTGAAGAGAATCATAATGCAGTTGTCATCAGACATGTACCTGTCCTACTGGTTATTTTCTCAGAGCTCAGTATGATGTCACTGTAAAGGCGAGTCAGACAAACACAAATCAAATCAAATCAAATCAAACTTTATTTGTACGGCGCATTTCATACAAGGAGGTAACACAATGCGCCTCACAGTAGGAAAGAAAGGGGGGGGGGGTTACAAACACTTGTAAAAAACACACAGATTTTCCAGAGATAAATAAATAGGCAATGACGTACTAACCATACTGGCACCATAAAGGACTGCTCAGCACGGTTATCGTCAAACTAAGAGACAGCTGCTGGGTTCAGGGGGGGATGGGGTGGGGTGGGGTTACAAAACACTTATAAAGAGACACAGATTTTGCCAGAGATAAATAAACAGGAAATGACGTACTAACCGCACTGGCACCGTAAATAACTGCTCAGCACAGTTATCGTCAAACTAAAACACAGCTGCTGTGGGGGGGGTACAAACACTTGAAATAAGACAGAGATAAGTAAATAAATAAATGTTCCATAAATGTTAAATAAATACATTTTACAGTGAGTGATAAGCGAGATCAAAGAGGTATGTCTTAAGTGCATGTTTAAAGGTTTCAACCGTTTCAGCCATTCTTAGGTATTCCGGCAGAGTGTTCCAAAGGCTGGGGGCATAGCTAAAGAGGATTTCTGATCTCCAAAACATTTGGCACAGTGAAAACAAAGCACACCTTAAGTGAGGGACTGTAATGAATCCATTTGAACTGCCTAAACCAACTGTCCTGAAATTTGAGAGTTTTTTTTCAGGGACTGAGTTTCAATGAAGCGGGTATTGGGCGGGTGTGGGCAGGTACCAAGCTCCTCCTTACGCTGATCTAAACCACTGCCTCCTCTGCTTGGCTCTGTCTCTCTTTCCCTGTTAGTCTCCTGAAATATATATATAACATGTAGTGTTGGAATAACCAGCATCTTTTCACCAATGAATCATACACAAAATGCAGGTACCTGTAATGCCTTACTTAGCTACAGTGGGGAAAATAAGTATTTGACCCCCTGCCGATTTCGCAAGTTTGGCCACTTGCAAAGAAATGCGTGATCTATAATTGCGATGGTTGGTCTATTTTAACAGTGAGAGACAGAATATCAACAAAAACATCCAGAAAACTGCATGTTATAACAGTTTTGAATTTATTTGCATTTGATTGCGGCAAATAAGTATTTGAACCCCTAGCAAAACATGACTTAGTACTTGGTGGAGTAACCCTTGTTGGCAAGCACAGACGTCAGACTGTTCTTCTAGTTGGTCACCAGGTTGTTGCTGCTGCAAACTTGTGAGAAGGCAGACACTTCCAGTACAGGGGCAGGAAACACCAGCCTCGTTACGCTGCTCTAAGTTGGCAAGACTAAGGTACACATGTTATATTGTACAGACCTTACGCAAATCAAGCTCAGGCATATTAATGAGTATTAAAAGAAACACTGTATTATGCCTGACCATACAACAGCAGCATACATATTGCCTATGTTATTGAACCCATTCCTAGTTACAGTAAATCTTCACCTGTTTTGCAGGAGGCTCTAGATCTGGCTGTGAGCCAGGGTCTATGGCACCATGCCCTCCTCTTGGAGACCTTCAGTAGGAAAGTAGCACCTACCTGGGTAATGAAAAAGTAAGACACTTCCACAACCGGATAAAAACAATAAAAAAGCTATCCACAAAGTTACTGTAGGCCTACCTTATTTGTGGCCACACTGTTGACTGTCATTCTGTTATTTTGTTGATATGACAAGCGAGGTAATGTGTCATTTATGATTCTTCCTTAAGATTCGTTAGTAGTCTCAACAACGATCCGCTGAAGACTTACTATCAGGTCCGGATGGGTGAAATCCCTTCAGTTGCCTCTGTGAGTGTCTATTTTCACGCTTTTCATGCATGTAATGTGATTCATACTTTGGTGAAGTGCTCACTTTAACGAGGTTTTTGTGTATGGATACATGTAGGCAAATGACAATGAGAGCTGGGGAGAGTGGCATCTCCATCTTGCTGCTGTTCTAGTGAACTCGTCCTGCTTCTCTCATTGCCAAGAGACTGTTTTGAAGATGAAAGAAACCTTGGGTAAGAACATACTTTGCAAATTATGTCTTCAGCATTAGTCTAGAACAGGGGTTTTCAACTGGTTTTGTCCCAGGGACCACCATTCTGACCAGAAAGTAATCCGCGGCCCACTGATGTGCCAGTGATTCCCAAAACATTTTACAGTCCCCTACCCTTCTTTTTCATGTTTGTAACCGCCGCCGCCACGCCCCCTCCCCCCGCACACATATTCTGCCTATAATACTTGTCAGTGTAATTTCTTTGGTGAATATGGCTCTACATCAGTATTTTGGGCAATGCGACTTGGCTATTCAGACATAAATATGTCGACGGGCCCAGGTATATTTATAAAAAAAAAAAAAGTCAATAGTGAACTGATCAACATAAGCTCATGTCGCGGACCCCCTGCAATGCCGTCGCGGACCACCTGGTTGAAAACCCCTGGTCTAGAAAATATATAAGCAAGTATATAATTTCAATAACCTATATGATATTCCACTGCCTTCCCCCATCTCGCAGCATCAAAAGGACTGGTCCAAGCGGCCCACTTTTGTGGAATGGTGCAGCAGTTGGAGCCTGAGCACCTGAACACAATTTCTCTAAACCGTTTTGCAAGAGAGTGGTTTGCGAATCTGGGCAAGCTGTATTGGGGGCTTTACCCTGAGGCAGCTGATACAGCACGGGCCTCAGCACAGGACCCTGTGGTACTCCCATCTGATTCAGAGATGGAGACTGCTGAAGAAAAACTCTGTGTCCTTCCAGTTGATGCAGGGGAGTTTGGCCAGATACCCTCCACCAATGTGTCTAAAGCATTGATACCCGAAGGCCAGTCAGAGCTTGAAGGGAATAACAACAATAGATCTAAGGAGACAAAACAGAAATCCAAGAAGGTTTGTATTTGTGACAATATCTCTGATAGGGGATTTTATGCTTGTATCTCAAGTGTTTGTGTGATCTCTCTGAACTAACATGTATTTGGTTACAGAAATCCTGGTTCAGCTGCTTCAGCTGTTTTGGGAAAAGGAAGAGGGAGTAGGTCTGCTTCCAACAACCTTTAGGCTGGTAAAGAATTTGTGCCTTTTGTGTTGATATATATCATATTCATCTGCAATTATACCAGAACTTAACACACTTTGTTTGCTTCTTTCTCTTCCCCCAGGTTGTTCCAAGAGAATGAGATTAACTTATTTCTCACAGGTCTCAAATTGTATTAGTTGACTTCTGCATGAAAACTAATTTTACGAAAAAAAAATTCTTCATATACATAAACATCTGCTTGTTTTTTCCTAAAGAATTTAAATACTGCAAAAGGTGTGTGTGTGTTTGTGGGTGGGCTGGTTGTTCAAGTTCATAACATACACATAATAGAAGATTACTTTAAATGAAAAGTGCTACTTGTAAAATAGCAACAGAATGTGAAGAAATAACTGTTTTGATGTACAGTTAAGAGGTGCCCATATATTGTGTTGCCCAGATATGTACTAAAGTTAGCAGCTAGCCAAGTTAAAGTGTTTGAGAAGGCAAAGTTGATATGATTAAAGAAATCAAAGACACAACCACTGATGGAAAACTGGCAAGAACCTTCTTCAAATCAGCTGGTGTATACAACCCCAAATCAGAAAAAGTTGGGACGTTATGGAAAATGCAAATAGTCTAGTCTGATCTGGGCAAGATGACTAGTGGTTTGGTGCAGAGTTTATTTAACGTTAAGTTACTCAATCAAATAACACACACTCGCCAAGTGGCATCACTTTGCTTACACTTTGCTAACATTGTAACAAGATGACATTTTATTTAAAAAAAAAATCGACTTGCACTGCCACTGACCATGGGTGAAAGTTGACGCTTTTTGCTGCCCAAATATTATTAGTCCAGACGCTAGCATACAGTATAGAAGCATGCACATTCTTTGGCGGGAGTGCAACTTCCTGGTTTGAATACTGAAGAGGAACAGAACGGGACATGTTTTGAATGGAGGTCTAGGCTATCCGATGTTCTCAGGTGAGAGTTATCGCAATGGAGAGTTTTTAAAACTTGCGATGCATAAATGTTCGAACAGCTGACAATATGTTACGACAAGCCTTCGTAAGCCTATTCAGTCGTGTTGAATAGGCAGTTTGTCAAGACATGTATTCGGTCTAGTGGCGGGTTAATGTCATGCCTGAGAAGAACGCGGAATAGCCTACAAACGTCTTACTACAGGTGCGTCTCTACGGCAGCTAAATTAGAGACTTATGCCAGTGGCGGCGCCAGAGATTTTTTTCTGCAGGTGCTATGGGGGTGGTCGGCGTTTTACCGAGGGTGCTATGAAATTAGGGTGATAGCATATGTGTCACATGGTTCTCTACTACAACACCTCCCCACCATATCGTCATATCTGTTTACATGGTTGCTCTCTGAAGCGTCTTTGTGGTCCATGAAAAGCGCCATACTAATCGATCATATTATTATTATCATTAGGGCCGAAACACACCAAACGCATTTTTTAAAACGGGACGCTAGCAAATGCATTGTTTCCTATGGTACGGCGCGCCTTGCGTGTGCGCCTTTTCTCCGCCACGCGTTTCGTCTTTCTGGCGTTTTTTAGATGCGCTTAAAAGTTGAACTATTCTCAACTTTCCAGCGCAAGGCGCGGAGGCGCACCGCTCATCAATGTCACACTCGGCCCAGGCAGGTTGCGCACGCAGCTCCGCTTCCTAGGCGCCGGGCAAAACAGCCTGGTGATCCTGCGAATGTTTTGCCCGCCGCACTTTTCCAAGGCGTTTTTGAAGCGTCTGCCGTTTTAAAAACGCGTTTGGTGTGTTTCGGCCCTTAGGCTGCTTCCGACGGACGCGTACATAGCTGTGTTCCTCTGCGACGATCACTTACAAAATGCATGCAGCATGTTATAGATTCCGCAATCCCAAATACTTCACTTACTTCAGTGGGGGTTAAAGTTGGCGCCAGATGACCACCAGGTCACCACTACCATGTCTGACAAATTAAACTAAACATAAATAGTTCAATACATTCTAAACTAAAGAGGGCAAATTAAAATAGCAGATAGAATGAACAGTCAAAGGGTCAGAAATGCTTTCAAAAAGTATATATTATTTCAGGTCACAATCAATAAAAACATAGAAGCTTATGTATACCTGTCTATCACAAACAGACTGCTCGTCCTAGGCTAGAATCTCTGATTTTTTAAGGCGGATCCAGAAAATCCCCAAAAGAGACCGCATTCATTAATGTTACACATCTAACAAGACCGTTCCACCTTAAATCTTAAACGGTGTAAAGATGCAGGCCCCTTTTAAAAGTGAATGAAACAAAACAGTAGGCACTCAAAACCACAATAATCAGAGCTAGATCATTGTATCATTGTACAATAAAACTCTTAAAGAACAGGAAAAAATGCAAACAAAACTATGCTGGAAAAGCCATAAGCAAAACCAAAATCCGGGCAAGCCAGCAGACCAGCATGGCTAGCACCCTCAGTAGAGGTGTAGGGTTGATCTCTTTGACCACGACGTTCCTCTTCTTCTAAATCAGATTCAGATACCCCTTGCATTTCTTCTTCTTCTTCAACGTCACATGATTCTTCTACTCGTGGAATTTGGGGTATCAAAAACCGATCCATTATTGTGAATTTGTTGATACTACCGCTTGACTTTGACAGTGCACTAGCTCTCTTTCTCCTTCAATCGTCAGGAAACGCCAACGTTCACGCATGTGACGGGTCTGTGTCGTGCTACGTGAACAATCTGTTCATTTCAATCTGTTGTCATTTGCTTTTGTGATTGAAATATTATTATCACACAATACATTAAATTAAGAACGCAGAATTAAATTAAATAACAATAATAAATAAACCATTCTTTTCTTGGGGGTGCTATGGCTAATCCAGGGGGAGCTAGAGCACCCCCTAGCCCCCCCCCCCCCCCCCCTGGCGCCGCCCCTGTGTCTGTCAGCAACAGATTGTTCGAATCGAAATATATTAATAACACTGGAGTTTCTGGAGCTGCTTCTTTCTGCTGGACTATTCAGTAACTTATTTGCTGTCTTGCTTTTGTCTTGTGTTGCACTTGCTTGATGTTTGACTGTGTTATGAAAGTTGTTGACTAGCTAGTGTTGTAGCGAAAAACAACCTCTTCAAATCTTAGAGTAAATACTCAACCAGAGTCAGAACTCCGAGTCCTAGGGGCTGACCGGGGGGGGGGGGGGGAGAGACAACAAGGCCAATCCCGGCATTGAGGTTGCCCTGCCCATTCTGGTGGCGCGCCTCTCGTCTCTCACTCCTGTGATGCTTTTCCATGGGCCACCAAGTCAACGGGAAGGTAAATACAAGGTAAATTACAAGGTAAAACAGTTCACCAAACTGTTAGGAAAGACAAATCGAACCGAAAACCGAATTTCGCCCGAAATAGCAACCGCTAGCAGACTCAAAAAACATATGCAACTAAATATTTTACCCTATTACATAAACTAAACAAATCTAAACACATGCAATACCCCCCTAATCAACCAAACTGGGCTACAGACAGTGTATGTTGTACCGTGAAGGAGTGCGACAGATCCCGGGTACAGTCTTGCTACTGTCACCAGAAAATTGGGCACTGTCGTGCACCCTTACAAAGCTTATGACTAAAATCTAAATAATATACTAAATAATATTCCCATACACCTAGCCAGGCAGCCTCTCTCTCTCTCCCCCTCTCTCTCTCCCTCTCCTTTCATATCACATTGCTAATGCTTATAATAATACTGATAAAATGGTCATATTGCCTACTGTTAAATCTACTACCCAAAGGTATCTCCTTATCTGTTTCTGAAATGAATGTCTACTAACAAAAATGGTCTCGCTCCCTTATAGCATGTTCCAATTGTTGATGGAAGTGGAAACATTGCTCCTCACCCCCACTACTCCTCATCTACGCATGCACGCATGCAAGCAGATGGGTCCCCCCTTATGTGCCGTGGTTCTGCTTAAGATTCCTTCCTGACTAACAGGGAGTTTTTTCTTGCCCCTGTTGCCATTGTGCTTGCACTAAGGGGGTTCAGGCTCTGGGCTCTGTAAAGCGCCTTGAGACAATTGTATTGTTATGGCGCTATATAAATAAAATTGAATTGAATTTAATTGAATTGAATTGAGTGCGATAAACTGAAGTTTTATTCAATCCTGCAGACATTTCATTCCAATCGAGAGTGGTGGTCCATGGAGCAGCTCTGAATCAAAACCCCAGTGCATTAACCTTTTAAAGTCAAACTTCGTCACTTATGCAAATCACAAACCTAAAACTTATCTAAACTGAACCAATCAGAATATTCTGCATCTTTCAAGATGTCGAGCAGCTGTTTTCTTATCAGTAGTTTTACCCCTCCCGGTTGTGATGGCAAGGCTCTTTTTGTGGGAAACTTCTACCTGCTCTTTGATGAATTCTGCATCCCCTTATGCATAAACGTTTTAATTAATATAAGAGCGGTCTCTGTAAGCCTGCACCTGTGGAAACTGTGATTTTATTTGGAGAAAATAGGCATCTCTGTTTGGCCTGACCTTCATACCTACACACCTGCCTCTGTGCCTGGCACACAGGCCCCCCTCCTGCACGTAGGCCTCTCCGACTGGCCTGACCTTGGTCTGTGCACACGGGCCATTCTGTTTGAACCAACAAAACACTCACTCCTGCACACGGCCCACCACTGTTTTATAACCATGATTCTCAACACTAGTTTGTCATAAACAAAGTAAGCAAATTTCAACAGGTTTTGCTAAGTTTAGCCGCTAGCAAGACATCTCGTATGCAAGTAGTATAAGTGCTCTCACGTCGGCTTTTTTGTAATGTTATTGTGATAGCTATGTTGGCTAGCTTGCCAACAATTTTCCTAACACAGTCAAACATCAAGCAAGTGCTACACAAGACAAACAAGACAGCAGAAAGAAGCCCCCTACCTGGTGGCTCCAGAAACTCCATAGTGTTACTTTATATTTGTTGGCATTTGTTTATTTTTATTGCAGATGTTCTAGCTCCCGAGGGTTTGACTTAATGGCGACCTAGTTCAACAGCAGTTACACTCATGGAGTCATCCTTAAAGAGGGGTAGGTACCCAGCCTTACCTTGATTTTCAGCTTGACAATAGGCTAATACTGAGTGAGGAGCAGAGACATGGCTAATGTCGGCGTTTTCGTTTATTTTATTTAAACAAAAGGACAACTGAGACATATGGCAATGGCAAGCAAGCAGGGATCTTAGACACACAACACAGACCACCATCAAGTTATCCGACTATGATTGTAAAAGTAGTGGATAGGCCACACGGGCACAGCACTGGACAGTGGTACAATGAATGTTGTATCATTACATCTTTAAATTAATTTGTGTTTGTTGTCTTGTAAGTCATTAACATAGCTGGATTTTGTTTCTCTAGCTTTGTGGAACTTAACCATGATTAATCATGTAATTAAGAACCTATTTCTAAACGGTTTCAATCAGTTTGCCGTAAGGCTGACCCATTAGGCCTACTTTAATTTCGATTCAGTTCCGACTCCGACCCCTTCCCCTATACTTAAAGATACCCTGAATGGTTTATGCAGCATTCCAAAGACTAAAACAATGCTCCTGTAACTATAAATGAGAAGATTGGATGAAAACCGAAGGGGTCGTGTTTCACTGCCAGACTGTATCTTACAGAGAGTAGCTCATACACGTTTTTTAGTAAGGGATGTGACTGTGTCTAGTGCTGCTGTTTATCAGGTCTGCTTTCTGTTTGAAGCCTTGACAGGAGAGGACACAGAAGCTTCAAGTGGCTTCTCTCCTGAAGCTAAGTATGCGAAAGCTCCGGATGGAAGCCATGTCTCAATGCCAACTGTGACAGGCAATACAGTTCATGGAAACATCAACAACTCACACAATCATTACCATGGTAAGAAGAACACATTTAATTCAACAGTAAATGATCTATTGATGCCCTGGTTTGGCCGTGAAGTATAGAACACATGTTTCATCTGCACTGCTGACAAACAAACAGACACTCTCACACACACACACACACACACACACACACACACACACACACACACACACACACACACACACAGGGGAGTGTGAACAACAGATGTGTATTATAGCGTTAGCTCCAGGTAATGCTAGTCACACACACACACACACACACACAGGGGAGTGTGAACATCAGATGTGTATTTAGGTCCAGGTAATGCTAGTCCTGGGGTGCTGCTGAGCAGGGCACACTGGTGTGTCGGGTAGAGGTCAAAATAAACCCTGGACACAGTATAACTCCATTCAGTGAAGCCCAGTTGTGTAGAATCATAGAAATTGTTCTAGACAATAGGCAGTAGGAGTAGGAGAGACCATCCTTTCCAACCCAGTAGTGTCTCTGGTCAAGACCAGAAATGTCCTTTTGGGAAAACTGTTCATCCGAATTCATCCTCTTTATTCCCTGAAGGTCTTGGGGTTTCTGCTCCGGCAACACCACCACAGGACCCTGGTAAATTCAGATTTTATACTGAGTAGGCTTACCGTAAATCCTCAAATAAAGATCGGGATTCAATTAGAGGCCGGGCTTCAGATAGTAGCCGGGGGCGTGGTCGATACGGACAAATAAAGGCCGGGCCCCGTATACAAGCCGGGGGTAAAAAAAAAGGTACCAGTAGCCTATTTTACTGTAGCCTACCAGCATCAGTCCAGCACAAAGCAGAATTTAATTGAATGCATTTCATAAATACATGTTCTCCTCATGTTTAATGTTGTTGGCTAATTTCATGGCTGTTTGCAATAAAAAAAAATGTTTCAGCCTACAAGGCAAATTTGTTATTATACAGTTACTTGCCTAAACGATAGAAGACATTCCTCTAAAATACCTCTTTTTAATTATTTTGTTGCCGTTTCGTGATTTCCGCGAAGAACAAAATGTTCTTCAGGCTAATAGAACTTTAACGTCCCAGGTGTTGCGTATCAACCCATTACTTGCTGACTTCAAGTTACAATGACTTTCCGCTACGTTAAATGATGGACTTCTTGCGGAATGATATGAAAGATGTAAATTAGAAACCCGTTGCCAATGACAGTGGTCATTAACTTTTCGAGGTGGTGAATATCAAGAAATGACAGACCTGCTAACGTTGGGGTGCCCCATTCAAATCAACGGAACTTTTTTGAACATTCTGAAGAGCCGTAAGAAATAAAGGCCTGCCCCTAATACAAGCCTGCCCCAAATACAAGCGCTGTGCAGCCTAAGTAAATAAAAGCCCCGGCTACTATTTGAGGATTTACGGTAAATTGGTATTTCATCATTATATTAAATTAAAACCGAAAAATAATAGTCAATGTCAATAAAAGTCAATAAAATTGTTCTTTTGTAGATCATACCTCAAAAATAAATGAATACAAAACATCTGTCTGCTCCACATATAAAAAAGTGAAGGAGTATAACTCTGGACCTGGTGAGAATGTGCTGCTGGCTGACCGCTACACTGAGCTGCTGATCGTTGAGACACACAGAAAGCAGAGAGAAAGAGAGGAGGAGATCCGTTCTAGAGGAGAACATCACCAGCAGGTCTTAAAAACCAGAGACAGTGAAGCGTACAGCAGAATCACTGTTGACCAGTTGTTCAAACCCGATGACGGTGGAGATGTTCCAAAGGCAGTCATTCTCCAGGGCCACTCTGGACATGGCAAATCCTTCACTGCTCAGAAGATCATGTACGACTGGTCCTCAGGAAAAGTATTCAAAAACCATCATCTTGTTTTTCACCTTAAATGCAAAGAGCTTAATGAAATCTCTGAGGCACACAGTCTGGTGGATCTCCTGAGTTACTCTCCAAGCTTCACCAGTGAGACAGCAGAGGTGCTGAAAGACTCAAACATGAAAGTGCTCTTCCTCATTGATGGCTTTGATGAGCTCAAGTTCTCATTTGAGAAAACTAGCACAGTACCACCTAAAGACCCTTTCACAAAAGCTCCTGTTGAGGCCACTCTGAATGCTCTGCTGAAGGGGCTGGTCCTGCCTAAGTGCTTCCTGCTGGTCACCACCAGGTCCACTGCTTCAGACAAACTGAGCGATCTGCTCAGTGATTCTCAGCGTTTCACTGACATCCTAGGCTTCACTGAGGAGGGGGTGAAGGAGTACTTCCAGAGGTTTTTCAAAGAAGAAGAAGCATTCAACTGTGTGAGGACCAACGAGACTTTGTACACTGCCTGCTTCATCCCCGTCATCTGCTGGATCACCTGCACAGTATTCAGGGAGCAAGAAAAAGGAGGCATGGACATCATTAAGGATCTAGAAACAACCACCTCTATATTTATGCACTTTGTGTCCATTCTGCTGAAGCATCATTGCCAGGGTTTGAGTCAGCCTGAAACACTGCTGAGGAGCCTTGGCCAACTGGCAGAGAAAGGGTTACAGGAACAGCAGGTCCTGTTTGATGAGAAGAGTTTGTCTGATGCTTTCCCTGATACATCCCAAGAAACCAAATACAATCCTTTCCTCTGCAAATTCTTGCTAAGGAGGAAAGTCAAACAGGAAAGAATGTACAGTTTCATGCATCTGAGCTTCCAGGAGTTCTTCACTGCTCTCCAGTACCTGATGTTGGAGAATGAGGAAGAGGCACTTAAAAAACTACGGGAGTTGTTTAGAAACGTTAAATGTTTTAAACCTGTCGTTCAATTCCTTTTTGGTCTTTCAAACAGAGACATTTACCCACACCTGAAAAAGCAGTCCTGGGCATCCATTCAAGTTTATCTGCAGGAGTGGCTTCTAAGCGTTTTGGAAAAGCACAGCATGCATCAAGAGGGTATGCTGCATATACTTCATTGTCTCTATGAGCTCCATGAGGAGGAGTTTGTAAGGGAGGCCATGGGAGTCTGGGGAGAGATGAAGTTTGACTTCATTCCCCTGACGAGGACAGACTGCTGGGTGCTGCTGTACTGCCTGCAGTGTTGCCCGACCATCAGAAGCCTGAAGCTCATGTGGTGCAACATAACAGCAGAGAAGCTGAGGATGCTGCAGCCTGCACTGAGCAGGTGTGAGGAACTGGGGTGAGTGTGTCTCTGAAGAGAGAAATGTGTCTTCAGATTGCATAATATATGGTGATATTGGGCGACCAAGATTAACACAATACTCTAGAAATAGCTGGATATTTTTAAATAGCACTAAAACACCTTGCAATCATTTCACCACAAGTAAAGCTTTTATTGTGACTTGCAACAATACAAGAGGGGATTGAAGTGAACAAAAACCTAATTCTGTCATCAGAATCAAGTGCCAGATAGACCTTTTATAAAACTTTGAGTATTGTTTTAACTTTCACCAAAGAATGCATATACATACTGTATGTCTCCTAAGTAAACCAAACTTATTTCATTCAAACTTCAACGTAACACATTCAAACACAAAACACCAAAGGTCCTCTGTGGTTTTGTCAGGTTGTGGGCGAGTGTTAGTAGGAACGCCACCCTTGATCCTGTCAGTTTTTGACAGCATGCAGTAGCATCATTTTAGTGAGTCTGCTACCTATAAGTAATTCTGAAAGGAAGTATTAGAGTCTTGAGATTTTACACTCAGGCACAAGTATCAGGCACAAGTATACTGTTTTATCAAACATTGAAGAATTCACAGTCTCAACATTTTCCTTTCATGCTCTGTATCAAAACCGTTCTGCTCTTTTCCTGAGCCTTTGATTTGTTAACTGATCTGTTGCTGTAATCATATTCAGTAGAAAATGTCACACCAGCCACTGGATTTGGATGTGGAAACATCTGGCCATCAGTGTTTTCATACGTTCAGCTTCATCTGTGTGTTGTGCTGTGGTCTGTTTGTGAAAGAGCTGCTCTGTTGTGGTTGAATGGTCTGATAGCTGTCTTCATGTTGTTGAAAGGTTAACTGTGGGGAGGCTGTCAGATGCTGATATTGGTGACCTGATCTTAGCTCTGGGCAAGGGGAAGAACCTGACTGAACTGAGGTAATCATTTTACATTTGTGATTTGTGATTATAAAGAACTTGTACAACTTCTATCTTTTCAACTCTACATTAGGTGGAGCAAATAATGTGTTCCTTGTGTTGTATGCTTGTTGTCTTCCCTTCTGTTTGTGCCGTCCAGGAATTAATCCAGTTTCTACCCAGTTTAGCTTTGCAGTGTTGGCGAGTAACATTAACAAATCTGCCATCCTGTCTTCCTTAGACATAGTTGATCTTAATAACAAACGGGTCAGGGTTAATTAAAGTAAAGAGAACATGAACTCACATGTATAATGTGTGAGTGCATAATAAAGAGACCAGAAGAGAGAGATTGAGATTGGTCTGTATGTTCTCATTCACAGAGTGGAAGAGAGCGACCTCTCACCTGAGAGTGTGGAGCAGGTCCTCAGTGCTCTCTCCAAGCAAAAGTCTGTGGGTGAAGTCCTTCTGTCTGTGAAGACCTTCACTGGCACCACCGCAGCCCCGTGCTTGGACTTCATTCATAACACAGAGACCTGCTGTAACCTGTGGTGAGAACAGCAAAATTACTCAAATTAACTGATTATCAAAGCATTTACATTTAGTAGACGCTTTTATCCAAAGAGACGTACAAAGCAGAGAAAAATCAAGCTACGAGCAATAGAGATCTAGTGTAACAATAAATACTTTTTTACATGAGAAATACAAAATTTAAATTTAAATTAAAAAAAAGTTCAGGAATGTAACTAATGTAAGTGCAAGTTTAGTACTAGTTAGAGGAGATAGCATTAGAGGAAGGATAAGGAGAGGTAGGAAGAGGAAGAGGAAGGGAGGGGAAGTGCAAATTAGGAGTCAAGTTTGATTAACTGCAAGGTGCTGAACTGATGGTGTGTGTGTGTGTGCGCGCGCTGAATGGTATATTTTTATCTTTTGTTGGTGTACTCTGATAGGTGAGAACCAATTAACTCTGGGTTTGTTCTTTGATTGGTCAGTCCCTATTGACACTGTACTCTGATTGGCAGGCTTGAGGACAGTTCAAGGCCACCATACTTTCTCTCTGTGGACAAAGACTCCAGAGGCCTCAGGTGAAACCTCCCTTCACGAGAAGCTTCACTGTCTGTGTTAATGGTGTTATATGTGAACGTTACAGGTTGCACCTGAAGAGTGAGCATTGTTGTCTGTAAAATACTAAACTAAGCCCTCATGTGCCTGTGTTTCAGGCTGGATGTAAAATCACTATTGTCTTCTATATGTTAGAACTAGAATGGATATTTTCACACAGCACTAAAACACATTGCAATCATTTCACCACAATTATGACTTATTGTGAGGTACAACAATACAAGATTGATGAAAGAGAACAAAAAGTATATTGTTTCATCAGAGTCAAGTGCCAGATAGACTTTTATGCAACTTTAGAGTATTGTTTTAACAACCAAAAAAATGTATATACATATGACTCCTATATAAACCACATGCAAACACAAAATATCAAAGGTCCTCTGTGGTTTTGTCAGGTTGTGGGCGAGTGTTAGTAGGAACGCCACCCTTGCTCCTGTTAGTATTTGACAGCATGCAGTACCATCATTTTAGTGAGTCTGCTCTGCTACCTATTTTATACTCCCAGCACAAAGCAGTAATCATTCCATCCCTAATATCTGATTTTCAAGTGTTGTTAGAGCACCACATGCAGGTCTGGAGGACTTAAAGCACCCATTGGGCTCTTAAATGAAACCCAGCAAAGAAGATGTATTTTATACCAGTTGAGGGTATGAGTAATTCTGAAAGGAAGTATTAGAGTCTTGAGATTTTACACTCTGTATCAGGCACCAGTCTACTGTTATTTCAAACTATCAAGAATTTTCAGTCTCAAAATGTTCCTTTCATGCTCTGTATCAAAACAGTTCTGCTCTTTTTTTCTGAGCCTTTGTCTGAGCCTTTGTTTAACTGATCTGTTGCTGTAATCATATTCAGTAGAAAATGTCACACCAGCCACTGGATTTGGATGTGGAAACATCTGGCCATCAGTGTTTTCATACGTTCAGCTTCATCTGTGTGTTGTGCTGTGGTCTGTTTGTGAGAGAGCTGATCTGTTGTGTTTGAATAGTCTGATAGCTGTCTTCATGTTGTTGAAAGGTTAATTGTGGGGAGGCTGTCAGATGCTGATGTTGTTGACCTGATCTCAGTTCTGGGGGAGGGAAAGATCCTGACTGAACTAAGGTAATCATTTTACATTTGTGATTTGTGATTATATAGAACTTGTACAACTTCTATCTTTTCAACTCTACATTAGGTAAAGCAAATGTAGTGTGTTCCTTGTGTTATATGCTTGTTGTCTTCCCTTCTGTTAGTGCCTTCCAGGACTGAATCCATTTTCTACCCAGTTTAGCTTTGCAGTGTTGGGGATAAACACACATGTATAATGTGTGAGTGCATAATAAAGAAACCAGAAGAGAAAGATTGAAATTGGTCTGTATGTGCTCATTCACAGCGTGGCAGAGAGCAGATTCTCACCTGAGAGTGTGGAGCAGGTCCTCAGGCAAAAGTCTCTGAGTAACGTCCATCTGCCTGTGATGACCATCACTGGCACCATTGCGACCCTGTGCTTGGACTTCATTCAGAACACAGAGACGTGCCGTTACCTGGAGTAAGAAGAGCAAGATTGCTCAAATTAACTGATTATCATAGCAGACAAGGTTGATTAACGGCAAGGTGCTGTACTGATGACGTGTGTGTACTGAAGGGTATATTTATATCTTTTGGTGGTGTACTGTGATAGGCGAGAACCAATTAACTGTTTTGTTTTTTTATTGGACAGTCCCCATTGACTCTGTGCTCTGATTGGCAGGCTTATGGATGAATCAAGTCTTGAGGATGATTGCAGTATACCACTCTCTCTCTCTGTGTACAAAGACTCTGAAGGCCTCAGGTGAAACCTCCCTTCATAAGAAGCATTACTGGTTAATGGTGTTGTATGTGAACGTTACAGGTTGCACCTGAAGAGTGAGCATTGTTATCTATAAAATACTAAACTAAGCCGTCATGTGCCTGTGTTTCAGGCTGGATGTAAAATCACCATTGTCTTCTATATGTTAGAACTAGAATGGATATTTTCACACAGCACTAAAACACATTGCAATCATTTCACCACAATTATGACTTATTGTGAGGTACAACAATACAAGATTGATGAAAGAGAACAAAAAGTATATTGTTTCATCAGAGTCAAGTGCCAGATAGACTTTTATGCAACTTTAGAGTATTGTTTTAACAATCAAAAAAAATGTATATACATATGACTAGATAGACAGGGATGTCCCTGCTCTGATAGCATTTGGTAGCTCATTCCACCATCAGGGAACCACAAACGAGAGTTTTCACCAGGTGAGGGTATGAGTAATTCTGAAAGGAAGTCTTACAGTCTTGAGATTGTACACTCTGTATCAAGGCACCACTGTACTGTTTTTTTTACACTGTTACCTATGAAAGTCAAAATCAAAGTCAACATTTTCCTTTCATGCTCTGTATCGAAACAGTTCTGCTCTTTTCCTGAGCCTTTGACTTGTTAACTGATCTGTTGCTGTAATCATATTCAGTACAAAATGTCACACCAGCCAGTGATATGGATGTGAGTCATTCTACTCATGGGGTACTCTGGCCATGTGGAAACATCTGGCCATCAGTGTTTTCATACGTTCAGCTTCATCTGTGTGTTGTGCTGTGGTCTGTTTGTGAGAGAGCTGATCTGTTGTGGTTGAATGGTCTGATTGCTGTCTTCATGTTGTTGAAAGGTTAATTGTGGGGAGGCTGTCAGATGCTGATGTTGTTGACCTGATCTCAGCTCTGGGGGAGGGAAAGATCCTGACTGAACTGAGGTAATCATTTGCCATTTGTGATTATATAGAACTTGTACAACTTCTATCTTTTCAACTCTACATTAGGTAAAGCAAATATAGTGTGTTACTTGGCGAGTAACATTAACAAATCTGCCATCCTGTCTTCCTTAGACATAGTTGATCTTAATAACAAACGGGTCAGGGTTAATTAAAGTAAAGAGAACATGAACACACATGTATAATGTGTGAGTGCATAATAAAGAGACCAGAAGAGAGAGATTGAGATTGGTCTGTATGTGCTCATTCACAGCGTGGACTACAGCAGCCTCTCACCTGAGAGTGTGGAGCAGGTCCTCAGTGTTCTCTCTAGGCAAAAGTCTGTGGATATCGTCAGTCTGTCTGTGATGACCATCCCTGGCACCATCGCGACCCTGTGCTTGGACTTCATTCAGAAAACAGAGACGTGCCGTTACCTGGAGTAAGAAGAGCAAGATTGCTCAAATTAACTGATTATCATAGCAGACAAGGTCGATTAACTGCAAGGTGCTGAACTGATGGTGTCTTGCACGGGCCTGTACTGAAGGTTATATTTATATCATTTTGGTGTGGTACTCTGATAGCCTAATATCAATTAACTCTGTGTTTGTTCTTTGATTGATTAGTCCCCATTGACACTGTGTTCTGATTGGCAGGCTTCAGGAGGACGATTGGGGTAAACAATCCTCTCTCTCTGTGGACAAAGACTCCAGACGCCTCAGGTGAAACCTCCCTTCATGAGAAGCTTCACTGTCTGTGTTAATGGTGTTGTATGTAAACGTTACAGGTTGCAGCTGAAGAGTGAGCATTGTTATGTGTAAAATACTAAACTAAGACCTCATTATGCCTGTGTTTCAGGCTGGATGTGGATATACTAATTTTTCCCCCGTCACCTGTTTCATTTACCCTGTCACAAGCCGACAGCCCAACCAGCGGCAGCTTTACCGACTTCATCCACAAGTTTTGCGATGTCACAGGTTTGAGAGCAAGGTAAAGACCAAATCATTAAAAAATGATTAGACACATGGGTGTCTGGTATTATTCAGCCATGTTTTTGTTTGTTTGTGTTGAAGTTCACATAGGAATCTAGGTGACTGTATGGATGTTTTTGAGTCCTTGACTGACTGGAGACTCCAGACTCTGCCTGGTCTGGAGAAGGTGAAGTTGGCGGTGAGCTGCCTGACTGAGAGCTGGGCCCACTGGATCCTCAACCTCATCCACATGTGCCCCACTCTGAAGGAAGTAAAGTAAGAGATATATCATCTTCTGTTTCTATACGTAGTCTTTGCATGGAGGGGTAGCGTGTATGGACACACTGTGCAGCACTGTGTGTGTGTGTGAGAGAGAGATATTTAATAAAAACAGATCTAAAGCCATAGTATTATTGTGTTTGAAATGTATTTGCCTTGGCACCACTGCTTTAAAACAGTCATGCCAATAAAGCTCAACTGAATTGAAGAGAGAGAGAGATTGTATGTGTGAGAGAGAGAGAGAGAGAGTGTGTGAGTGAGATATTTTTAATTAAAAAAGCAGATATTGTGTGAGAAAGCCAGAGAGTGTTTATGTTTGTATTGGAAGATCCATGACAGACCAAAGAAGTATATATTTTTATTTTAGGTTATATGCTTCATTGGGCTTTTATTCGGCTGAGGAGGTGATCAGTCTTCTGCAGGAGTCCTATAAGCGTCCAGATTGCACTGTGATCCTCAAGGGGTGTGTACTTCTACTGACTGACCTGTCTGTCTGTTTAACTGACTCTTGATCTGTCTATCTGTTGGCCACTGTCTGACTGTTGATTAGAAAGCATCTGACCTTCCCTACATACACACACAAACACACACACACACACACAGACTGCCAGAGAGATGTATGTGATTAAAAGGGAACATTGATGTCTTTAAATGCCTTAAAGATGTTTTATCAGAGAGACTTGGAGAGTTGATGGAGAGTTGTAGGCGAGTGTGAAGTTTGTGTAGAGTTGGGATGTTTCTGTGTGTTTTATCCTTAAGGCTGCAGGCGAGTGTGAGGTTTCTGGGGAGATCTAATGTGTTTCTGTGTCTCTGTTTTTCTCCATGAAGGAGGAGATGCACTAAACCCAGCGTAAGTGTGGTGAAGGAAGATGATCCCCGACTGCCCTGTAACCAGCTTGTGAAGATCCAAATGAGGGGGCCAAATGTCACTCAGGAGGAGATTCAGGACTATTGATGTTAGTGATTCTTGTGTTGTTTTTCGGGCAACATGTGCTTTTTGTTTACATTTTGATCATGTGGGGGTGTCATGTGCTTTCTGTTTTTGTTTTGAAAAGCCATGTGGCTCTTACTCCACCCTGTCTTTGTTTGTTTTCCCGCCATTTTGTGTGCACACCTGGGCCCTATTCCTCGTACCTTGTTTAGCGAGTTACCGAGATAATTTTCAGGATAAGATAACATAAGTCCGCCTTTTCGGTTCCACTAAGCAACTTTGGCAAAATCACCATAGCAACACATAAACTTCAACCTGCTCCAGCACAGGCTAACCGCTTAAGTGAGCTGGATAAGCTTGCCACTCCCCCGGAAAAAAATGGCAGCTCCCTTCCTCAGAGATCCCATTGACGAAGGAGCGATATTAGTTAGATTAGCGTTTTATAGGGAGAGAGTTCTTCGAGATCGGCAAGATCCGTTATCACATCATGATGACTTCCTATATGTCATAATACATACATACATACATACTGATTAGTTCATACACAGATTCGTACAAACATATTCAAACTCCTACTTCTATATGGTCATCTACACATACGTGTATATACACATATATAGTACATGATACATAAGCGCATACAGTACACATATCCTCATAAGTGTCTATGAATTCGTATCAATTAGATACTCTTTGGGCTTGTTTCTATCTACTTATTCTGAAAGAGTTGAGATAATATTGATATATGATTCATTCCAGCAGGCACATTTAAATAAATATGATCTGATTGATTGGGGTAATGAGGCACTTAAAATTAGCCTATACTTTTCCCCAACACTTATGCATTTAACTTGTCGGAGATATTTTGCCACGTTCTTGTCTTGCTGTTGCAACCCTAACCGCCGGTGGCGGTGTTGGATTTTGCCATGATTGTGGTCTTGTATTCTTCATAATGGTTCATTATCATCTCCTGCTTTCTTTAAGTTCATTGTACCGTTCGAAAATGATCGTTTTGGTGATCGTTTCGCTTTCCCCTTTTGAAGTAGGGCGGTCACGCGCAATTACCCTGATAACTGAAGTCTGGTTCGAATTAACAACATTGTTTGAGCGCAGATCAGCCTTGGAGGAACCGAGATAGCCTGTCCTCAATCATCGCGTTAATTTAAACTGACATTTGATCGACTTAGTTGAACCACGTACGAGGAATACCCCCCTGATTTCAGTTTGTTGCAATTGGTTTGTTGGTATTTAAGCCCGGTGCCTTTCAGTCTCTGCCAGATTGTGCCATTCATTACCTGTGCCTTTCCAGTGTTTAGTACGTCTTGTTATACTCTGTCTGTGATTTTTGACCTTTGCCTGATTTTTTACCTGCCCTGTTTGGATTCTGTATTTTGGATACCTTTGCCTTGGACTCTGTTTTGATTATTGGACTTTTGACCTTTGCCTGCCTGTTGACTACGAGACTGCCTTTTACCTTTGGATTGTTGCCTGAGAACTTTATTAAAACTCTGAAACTTGAGCTGTGTTGTCTGCTAGTTGGTCCTTCAATACTGAGAGTCGTAACAATTGGATAAAATCTACTGTCTATTCAACAGACTATTCATTTTTTATACTCGAATGTCACATGCGATCTGCACAAAAATGTCACTCAGCCGATTCAGAACTACAGGAGACTCCAGATATGGGGCCAAATGTCACTGAGGAGATTCAGGACTACAGGAGACTCCAGATATGGGGCCAAATGTCACTCAGGAGATTCAGGACTATAGGAGACTCCAGATATGGGGCCAAATGTCACTCAGGAGATTCAGGACTATAGGAGACTCCAGATATGGGGCCAAATGTCACTCAGGAGATTCAGGACTATAGGAGACTCCAGATATGGGGCCAAATGTCACTGAGGAGATTCAGGACTACAGGAGACTCCAGATATGGGGCCAAATGTCACTCAGGAGATTCAGGACTATAGGAGACTCCAGATATGGGGCCAAATGTCACTGAGGAGGAAAGCAGCACTGCTGTCCCCTACCACTTACATCCATCGGTTGCGACTTTCACAAAAGTTTCAAATTCTTTCAGTATAGATTTAAAGATTTTATTGATTACTTGGAGGGCTCTTCATGGCCTCTCTCCTAGCTACATCTCTGATCTCTGAGTCCCGCACGCGCTGGCCCGTACTTTGAGATCCTCGTGCAGACGTCTTTTGTCCAGCGACGGCGCTGACCACAACGCCCTGAGAAAAAATGAAAGTCCCACACGCGCCGAGGAGATGGCGTGTACCCTAACCCTGAGGAAATCAGGTTGGCAGAGTCAGTGACTTCCTTAGAGTCCCTTCTTAAAACACACTTTCATGAGTTTTAATTTCATTTCATAATTTCAAATGTTTTTACTCTGTATTGGTGTACCAATCTTTTATTTTGATATGGCCTACCTAATGGTTTTTATCTGTTTCCTTTTAAAACCTGATGATTTCATGTCATGATTTTATTTTGCTGCCTCTGTGGAGCACTTTGTAAACGGTGTCTATAAATAAAGATTATTATTATATTATTATCCCAACCCTCCAGCGGCGGCCATGTCTTCACAGATGCAGCCCTGCAGACTGACTCCAGCGAGGAAGTCAGGGAATTGAGATAAATAAGAAATGTGTTGTTGTCTCACAGAAACTGTGCAATCAAACAATGTATCAGTAAATAGTGTGATGTGTTTCCATACCTCATGTGTTTTTACGAGTGACACATCACGTCCACACGCAGACGCATGACAGCAGAGTTTGGCTGAAATGCCTTGGGATTGGGGTCGGGGCCAACAGGACCCTCGGTGTCGCAATGCACTTCCTGTGGGGTCCCCTGGTGGGCGTCTGGGTGCATTAGCAAAAGGGCTATACGAGAGGGGTATAGTCCGTTACGAATAGATATACAGGTGCAGCTCAATAAATTAGAATATCATCAAAAAGTTCATTTATTTCAGTAATTCGATTAAAAAATATATTATCATATATTATATAGATTCATTACACACAGACTGATATATTACAAGTGTTTATTTCTTTTAATTTTGATGATTATAACTGACAGCTAAAGAAAACCCAAAATTCAGTATCTCAGAAAATTTGAATATTACCACTGGTGCGATATATAGTATCATTCTGTTATTATCTCTGAACACTGAACACAATCGTGCTAAAAAAAGCTATTTTGAATCTATTGAATATCTCGATGTTTACTTTACCCAATTAACATACTCGGAGGAGGGCGATGACCCAATCAGTTTGGTAAGTGGGCTGGACTTGAGTCAGGAGGAGGGTCTCTGCTTCAGTGAGGCTGCAGCTTTTCTGAGGGGCGAAAATGGCGCCCAGCTCGAAATCAGGAAAACATGATAACAAACAAAAACAGAGAACACAAGACACTCACGTCGTTAAACTGCTCAACCGTGGAAAGGTAAGACATATCTGAACCGTATGCTCTCCCTTTAGTAATCGTCATAACAGTTGTTGAGGGAAGGAGTATAAGTTATCAATGAAATGACAGTATTTGCTAATAGCTTGCTAACATGAACAACATGAATAAGACCAGAATGCTAGTTAGCATCCCAGCTAACTCTACTAATGCTGTGTACCTCCATTGCTAGTAGTTACGCAGGCCTGTGTCAGTGCAGTCATCCCATCCTTCTAATTTTCCTTTTTAAAAGAACAGAGCCAAGGTCATCATCTTCATTTGTGTATTCAGTGGGCAATTGTAAAGTTAAAGCATACTTCATGTTGACTAGTTTGGCTTTCGCGAGAGCTTAACTTGACTTGGAGGCAAGTCAGCGCAAGGTTAGCTGGCAAATTTAGACTAACATTACGATTGTTATAATGTCATGCCAGCAGGTTTTTTCATTTTGCTTGTTTATGTAATGCTACGGGCAGCAAGCTTTGCACAAATAAGTTTGATTTGACAGATGGAGATTTAGCCAGCTGAAACCAATCCACAGGGTACAAACCTGAGTTTTACGTTGATTTCGAATGACTAACGTTAGATGAATCTTAGAAAACGTGAGGTAAAACGTTACATTTTAGTTCGCCAGTAAGTGGCAATGAAATGAGGAAAACTGATTACATGTGTCGTCTGACTGACACTTTGAAACACTATCCTCTTTAACTCAGCTGACAGGTCAGCTGTCCCAGCGATGGTTCCTGAAGCGTCGTCCTCGTATACGTGTTCCCTTGAAGACTATAGTTAGTGAGGCAACCCTACGAGCAGGGTAAGTCTGTGTGTCTGTCAAGGGCTTTGACTTTGTCCTTGAGAAAGATACATGAGCACATACTGACCTCTATCTTCTGTCTACTTGCAGGCACATCTTTTTGGGCTTTACCAAATGTGGACGCTATGTGTTGTCCTATACCCGTGACTATGGGGATGCAGACGACACATACACATATCATCTGTATTGGTGGGAGTTCAACCTGCATAAGAGTCTTAAGCAGGTACAGCTAAACTCCTGCCTCACCGCTCCACCCACAGGACATTCATTCATATTTGGCATCTCTTCCTCTCCCTCTTCTCATACTCAACAGTCATGGCTTAGAATAGCACAGTACAGAAACTGAATGAGATGATCCATGACCAGTGATAACATCAGTCACCAAAGAAGATAACATTTCCACACCATAACAATAAAGGTCAGAGGTTATAAAGGCTCCCTGACTTCTACCGGCTTACCGTTTTCGCCCCTCTCATTTCTCAGGTGCATCGTATCCGCCTATTTGCAGAGGAGACCATCTACAGTGACTTGTACCTTGCAGTCTGTGAATGGCACAACGCCCAATCAAAGATAGTCATCTTTGGCTTCAAGTAAGCACTAGTGGTCTAGATGTGGTGTGCGTGAGTGTGAGTGAATATCTGGGAACATCTTTCTGTTTGTCCCTGCACATTTGCCTGGTTCTTATAATGTGTCTGTGTGTCCTTATTGTGTGTGGACTGTGTGGTTCTTATAGTGTGTGTGTGTCCTTATTGTGTGTGGAGTATGTTCTTATAGTGTGTGTGTGTGTGTGTGTGTGTGTGTTGTGTGTGTGTGTGTGTGTGTGGTGTCCTTATGTGTGGAGTATGTGGTTCTTATAGTGTGTGTGTGTGTCCTTATTGTGTGTGGAGTATGTGGTTCTTATAGTGTGTGTGTGTGTGTCCTTATTGTGTGTGGAGTATGTGGTTCTTATAGTGTGTGTGTGTGTGTCCTTATTGTGTGTGGAGTATGTGGTTCTTATAGTGTGTGTGTGTGTGTGTGTCCTTATTGTGTGTGGAGTATGTTCTTATAGTGTGTGTGTGTGTCCATAGTGTGTGTGTGTGTCCTTATTGTGTGTGGAGTATGTGGTTCTTATAGTGTGTGTGTGTGTGTCCTTATTATGTGTGGAGTATGTTCTTATAGTGTGTGTAGTATGTTCTTATAGTGTGTGTGTGTGTGTGTGTGTCCTTATTGTGTATGTTCTTATAGTGTGTGTGTGTGTCCTTGTTGTGTGTGGAGTATGTGCAGCTCCAGCTCCGCCCTGTTGAACATGGTGATGAGCGATGAGAACAACAGAGACATCTACATCACCATCATCTCCATGCCCTCCACTCGGCCCTGCATACAGTGCAAGCCCTCCTCATCTGCAGGTGCCAGCCACACAGGTCTCCTCACACACACACACACACACACACACACGCGCACGCACGCACGGACGGACGCACGCACGCACGCACGCACGCACGCACGCACACACACTCACCCATGTGGATACACCTTTACACAGCACAGGTCTCCACACACACACACGCACGCACCCATGTGGATACACCTTTACACAGTACAGGATTTCTTCTGTCACTAACCAGTAGCACAGGTGTGCACTCACATGCACAGGCAATATACTGCTCATCAAATCAAAAGTGTCAGTCAGTTCAGCATCACCACTGAGTGTGCTAGCAGATGAGTGTAGGTGTGGAGAGCGATTGAATTGGCTCAGTCCTCAGCTTCATGTACACACATTGACAGATGCATTAATTGTCATTGTATGTTTAGTTCACAGATGTGTATACGGGGAAGTGAGCACTGCTGCATAGAACATCAGATAGATAGATAGATAGATAGATAGATGGATACTTTATTAATCCCGAAGGAAATTTAGGTCATCCAGTAGCTTATACACATACACAAATACACATATACACTTATACATCTCACCGACATACATACATATATCACATATACATACACATAGGGAGAACATATTCACACAGAGTGTTTCCAGATGCAGG